>NW_021772314.1:5825-6945 GCF_005508785.2 Acyrthosiphon pisum | reverse complement strand
GGACGGGATTCATCTAAATCGGACGAGATTCGGCTTAATGATAAACGCTCGCGTACCTCTGCGGTGCCTTTATAGATTTTTTTATTTTTTTATTTTTTTAATTTGATTTGAACCGTAGGTATAATGATATGAATACATCGTAATAATCGACACGACCGAATATTATATTTTAGTTGTGAGCCAAGACTTGCACAGCTTTAGTATACACTACATAGGCAGTGTGGGTACCCGTAAGTACCCCGCCGTCGTATTTTGGCCCATTTGAGAGATATCAATTGAAAAACATCATCATAGATAAATATAGACTTCAGACACGATCGTTTTTGACCGACACTGTGAGTATGTGAGTAAAATATTATTGTTGTATGAATCGTTCTCCCGAAGCAATTTACTGGATGTATGGAACATTAAATATACATACATATATGAACTGAATAGTAGACGAGAATTCGTACGAGTAGCTTCAATTCTGCAAATGAAATTTATTAAAAAAAAAACATAATTTCATTTTTAAGATCCTAAAATATTTATTAGTTGTGTGTGTTTGTATATATATATAAGGACGGGATTCATCTAAATCGGACGAGATTCGGCTTAATGATAAATGCTTGTGTAGTAGGAGAAATTAAGATTTTATAAGGGAAGTAATTTATGCTGGGTGAAGTAGTGATTTTTATAAATAATATGGCAAGAAAATACGTAGTGTAAAATAAACACGCGGGGTTGATGACCTATTTCAGTGAATGCGGGGACGCGGCTGGTAATACCGGTTGCTGGTGTCCTTTATAGGGACGACTATTCAGTGGCCCGTTATACGACCTAATATCCCTCGACGACTCGATATGGTGTTTGTGTGCAGGTGTTGATTTAAGAGGGACTATAAGTAAATGTATATATGTGTGTGTGTGTGTGTTTTACAATTGTGGGTTTGTATTTTCTTGAAGGGAGTATGCGTAAAATCGTCCTACTACTGTATCATACCTACCTAATGTAATTTGGACAGTCTATGTTATGTATGTATATATAATTGATCACTGACCTTATGCGACGGTGTTTGTAATATTTCTCTGCATCTGGTTTGTGTTTCTCCGGGGTAGTGTTCGACGGTCGGTATCACGGC
>NW_021772314.1:0-1986 GCF_005508785.2 Acyrthosiphon pisum | reverse complement strand
GACTTTCTGTCTTCAGTGGTATGACAAAGGTGCCGCTGCTGGTAATTTATTGTGTTATGATGTCCCTACGTCTATATCGGAAATTTGTCGTCGGGGTCTTGAAGTTTATTATGAGATGTAATGTGCTGTCGTCTGGCGCCGTTGATAATTGATAGTTGGTTTTTACTAAACGGCTGGTCGGAGAGGTGTTGAATATCATTTATGTCTTGCATGTGTCGTGTGTGGTGTATGAGGGAGCGTAAGTATATGCCTAATGTGTATATATGTATATGTATATTGGACCACCCCACACTCAGTACGGTTCACCATCTATTAGTTATCCTGTGTTTTTATTTAAGTCTAAATATTACATATTACAAATTGCACACAAATCGATTTTGCACTGTGCCCTCACAGTGCTTATTACAAGTTGGATATTTTACAAAATGTTAATGATAATTATTGTTACATGATAAAAATGATTGTTATACAATATGAAATGAATTAGGTTTTACATTGTTATATTTTTAATATATTATGTGATTTGCCATATGCGACAAATATACAAATGGATATTTATGTATATAAATTAATTTTACAATATTAAAGGGTTATAATTTTAACATTTAATTTAATGTGAATAGTTGTATCATATACCTTTTGGAGATAATTATATAATATTAAGTATGTGATTGATGTATAAGTGATCAAAGTTGATACATAAAAGTAAAAGGTGCTTATATGATACATAATGATATGATGCTTATTGTGAGTTTATATAATATGTGGGCAAAATTTAATAATAACAATGATTAAATCTAGTTAAGTTCTATGTAATGGAATAGTGTACATAATGAGCTACGGTTTTTTATTATACTATTCTTAAATTGATTCTTAATTTTAATTAAGATATACTTGGTGCGAGTTAATCTATTTTTATTTTTTTTTATTTAAATGATATTTTTAATTTTACAATCTCTTAATATTTTGACAATTATGTGCTTATTATGTGTTTTTTGTTAATATGTTTTGATAATACAGTTCAAATATGTTTGCTAAAAATGTTGTACAAAGTGAATAGGATTTTTCATAAGCGTGGTATTTTAGATATTATTGTATATTTTGTATTGTGGATAAAAATTAAGGAGATGTGAAATATAATGGGAAAACATTTTATATTTGGATTCTTGAAAGGTGTATGGTTTTGTTACTTTTTTTGATTATGAAGGTTAAGGAGTGTTTTGTGTTATATATTTGGATTTTAAGCTTAAATATATTTTTACGTACTGATCTATTCTATCTTAGGGATTATAGGCGTTGGCGAGGGGTATTTGAAGTAGGTGTGGTTCCTGTCGTTGAGCTGAAAGTGGCTGGTGTTGTTGTGGTTGTGATCCATGCAATTGAGCTTGGAATGGCGGATGTTGTTGTGGTTGAGATAGTGGGTGTTAGTTGTTGTGGTTGGAATTATTATATTTTGCGTAGATATTATGCTTGGTGTTTTTGTAGTTGAATATGAAATTTTCTTCAATAGTTTAAGAACTGTGGTATGTTTTGTCGTAGTTATCGATATTGGTCTTCATTGAATCATATTTTGTCTTCGACCACACAGGCTATTTGTTTTTTTTTTTTTTTAGTTAGTGGTATAATTATTGTCTTGTTGTCACCACGTTATTGGAATATATTTATTTTCTTCACTTGTATCAGAATTTATTGTGGTAATTTATGTTTGCATCTGGACGTACTTGTATCGTGTATATTACCGTGTAGACGGTATACATTTTATGATGGGACAGATTGTTTTCGATAATTTCAAGAGGGCAAGTGTTAGTTAGCTATCTGTTATATATGTATATAATAGTTTTCGTGGATTCCTTGCGTGTTATTGACTCCTTGGAACCTTTTGGTTGTGTTAATATGACTATTCAACATCTGGTTTTAATGTTTTATAGTACAAAGATTATCGTACGTTTTAGTAATGTTTAAGAAACTAAAATCATGGGACGGAAA
>NW_021772313.1:0-1255 GCF_005508785.2 Acyrthosiphon pisum | reverse complement strand
TGATAAATAATTAAACTATAGGTGAATAACATTCTCAAATTTTAAATAATGATGGTAATGAATAAAAAATATAATTTTAACAAGAAAAATAAAGTACTTTTTAAGTGTAAGTAGATAAATATACCAAATTATCGAAATTACATCTTATGATGTCAGTTTAAAACGAATGCAAATATTTCCAAACAATAACAAGTAGTTAACAAAAATTCAAGCGCACTAACTACCATGACTTATAAAAACAACTAGATTGAAATAATGAATTAATTCATGATATGTATTTTAATATAATTTAACTTTTAAGTTTTAAGTGTTTTAACTGTCTTAAAAAAATTATGAAGTAAAGTGACAAGTGTTATCAATTATCAGGTTATCAATATTAACCACATGTTAGAAACATTTCGGTAAACATCACGGTTCTATGGTTATAGATATCAATAACCGTGATCATCATTGATAAAAAAAAATTGATAGTACAAAACACTATTAGCCACGATTAAAGATATACTGGTTACCCAACGGCCTATGCTTTGCACAGGCAGAAAACGGCTACGAAACCGCGATATGTTATGGACTGCCTACTAGCACCATCTAGGTGATTAACTTAGGAACTATTTGTCGTCACGAAATATTCAAAAGGAAAAAAAAGATTGTAATTAGTAATAATTAGTAATTATTAAATAGGTAATATGGCTAATACCACACAAAAAAATTTAAAACATATTAGAACAAAAGACAATAAATACAGTAAATAATATTAATGATTAATTATAAATATTTAATAGTTAAAAGTTATACTAAATAAAATAAATAAATTAGCTAAATTAAATAATACAACGTAGGTACTACTATTAGTTATTACATTACAAATTTGAAATTAACAAACCTCTACTTTATCACTTTCCATTTTTTCTAAAGGATGAAGAAATGGTAATGCCCCTTTTTTTAGTTGCCATCGCTTTAGGCAAACCTAAGAAGTAGAAAATAATATTAACCATATCAATCCTTTATTTTTAAAATAAACTGATTATATTATAGGCTTAAACATGTTCTATATTTATATTTGAATAGGTATTTAAATTAGATAGTCGTTGCACCTCCTCTGGGAGGCTTCTACACCATGTTTAATCTGCTTTTTTTTTTTCTTTTTTTTTTTTTAACCAATATTTACCATTAATTGTTCTTATTGTTCTCTTTTTTGTAACAAATTGAATAAACTTATAAACAAAAAAAAAAAATTTCAATTAGACATAGTTTA
>NW_021772312.1:0-1046 GCF_005508785.2 Acyrthosiphon pisum | reverse complement strand
GAAATCGACTGAAACCTAGCGTTATGGCCCGGGTAGAAAAAATGGTAGACGGAAAAAAACCAAGGAAAAAAAACCATGAAAATAAAACCCAAATTTTGTATTTTACTAGGTAAATTATGTATTTATGTCATATTATTCACATACGTATTATTAGTAATAGTATTTATATATTGTTCACATTGTTTGGTTACAGTATGAACTATTTATGAGAATCCTTGTTTTAAATTTTCAATCCATAGCTATAAAAATTGAACATTTTATAATTTTTAAATAAGTTTTAAAAATTTGTCACAATACAATAATAAGAATAATAATTAAAAATAAGTTTCACGTTTTATAAATTGTCAATACATACATAAAGCAGTCAAATACATAGTCAGTACAAACAGTCTACAGTTATAATAATAATAATTTCAAATAGGTTACCTATACTGTTTAAAAAATTGAACATTTTATAATTTTTAAATACGTTTTAAAAATTTGTCACAATACAATAATAAGAGTAATAATTTAAAATAAGTTTCACGTTTTAAAAACTGTCAATACAAACATAAATCAGTCAATTTCTTAGGACTATTCTGTTATTTTCATTTCTAACTTGCCTGTATTTGCCATTAACGTATGTTGTATCGAAATAATTTAATAACGTTTCAGCCTCCTCAGGAACAATGTTTTTAAATATGCCATACCATCTTTGACATCTCCGACTGGTAAAAATGCCAAGCCATCCATTTTTCCACAAAATTCAATTAAGTTTTGATCTTCTCTGTATTGTGTCTGGAGCCCTAACTCTTGTACTTTCCGATAGGTTGATTGAGTTAAATGGTAGAAACAACCCTGAATATGTACATGTTGTCCGAGAACATGTGTAATAGCTGTGATAACTGCAAGTTCAAAATCAACATGTACTACCACAGGATCAGGAAATAAATGTTCTATTTAAAAAGACTGTAATTTTAGGGGGGGGGGGGGCTGCAACCCACTAGGCCTACCAATATACGCCACTGACGATAGTATTCAACAGATAGAACACCTGGGCAGTTGGA
>NW_021772311.1:0-901 GCF_005508785.2 Acyrthosiphon pisum | reverse complement strand
AAAGGGTATATTAGAGAGGACATGTATGAAATTATATTGAAGGGCAATTTATTGAAATTATTATTGAAGTAATTAAAGGGCATTTATTGATTATTATTGAAGATTATTTTGTGAATTATTAAAGGGCATTTATTGATTATTATTGAAGATTATTTTGTGAATTATTAAAGGGCATTTGTTGATTATTATTGAAGATTATTTTTTGAGTTTTATTGAGATTATTATTGAAGTTATGAATTATTAAAAGGGCATATTATATTGAGAGTTATTGTGAATTATTGAGATTATTGTGGAGATTATATTTATTGTTGATTATTGAGGGCATATTATTGAGTTCATCTTATTTAAGTACAACTCCCTTGGAATTAGCTACTCCATTGTATAAAACACGTGTAGATTTTGAAGCCCATGTTTAAAGTCCCTAGCCCATGTTTAAAGTCCCTAGCCCATGTTTAAAGTCCCTAGCCCATGTTTAAAGTCCTTAGCCCATGTTTAAAACGCCTAGCCCAAGTAGAAGCCCCTAGTAGAATTTAAAAGACCAAATTGAATAAAATAAATATATATAAAAATTTTAATTGAGATTATCTTAAATGAGATTATATTAATAAAATTAAACTTTAAATATATTAGAGTAAAATATTAAATAAATAAATAAACAAATATTAATGAACAATAGTTCAGAAAATAATGTTAATGACGAATTTGAAACAATAGCTAGAGAAACGGTAGATAGGATAATTGAAATAATCGAAAAGGAAATTGACGTAAATAATACTGATAACGAAATAATTTAAAACATAGAAATAAATAATTTAGACGAGAATTAGACTCATTTAACGAGAAATACTTAACGAACGTATAGAAATAAAACCATAAATAGTGATATTTTAAATAAAAAGTT
>NW_021772310.1:0-711 GCF_005508785.2 Acyrthosiphon pisum | reverse complement strand
GATATATGAAATTTTCACTGGTGTTTATATTTCCATTTCTATACATGATAAAATTTTCAAAATATTTGATTTGTTTGAGCTGTTACGGACAATTCCAGTTCCAATTTAATTAGTTTTTTTTTTCTATGAATGTCAATAAAACTTTATTTGTTGAGTAAAAATACTTGAAAATTTAATACAAGGCTCCTACTATATTAATACAATGACATTTGAAAAATATTAAAAATCCTTAGTCACAGTTTTTTTTTATTAGCATTTAAAGTTTAAAAATTGACAAAATATGGTAAAATCACGAAAATTACCTAATTATTTTGAGTTTATAATTCGTAAAAATTTTTTTTTTTAGAACTAAGATTTTAAAATGTAATACAAGATTCCTTATAGGATAATCTACCTTTATCAAAAAAAAAATGTCTATAAGAAACTCAAATTAAATTTTTATGAGCGTTTGAAATTCATATTTTTACAACATTTGGTATTTACTCGATTTCTTACGTAACGATTTTCTTATTTTGTTGTAATTAAAAAACGAATGACTGTAGAAACTTGAAAAGTTCACTGAATGTTTATATTAGCATTTTCTATATACGATAAAATTTTGAAAATAATTTGACTCTTTTTGATCTATTTACGGATATTGTAAGTTTTCAATTTTTTTAGTTTTTTTTTCTATAAATATCAATAAAGTTTTAACTATTGGGCCAAAAAGTG
>NW_021772309.1:0-688 GCF_005508785.2 Acyrthosiphon pisum | reverse complement strand
ACGTTCGTCTAGTCGCAGGTGTCGGCTTATGCAAATTTGTAAGACAAGATATGTTTTTAAATCTAATTTACAAACCATTTTTCTATAATATGTTCCTATGGAACCGTCTCTACTGGTAAATGTGTTGGTAATCTTTTTATTTTAACACAACCATACGTAACATATTTTTTGATATTATGTTTCAATTTAGAATTTCATCGTATTCATATGAAATTTTCGACTATTTTAGTTTTTTCATAATTTATGTCGATAAAAAAATATCTTAAATAAGTCAATAAAATGAAAAAAGTAGGTTAATTTTCGTATAATGCAGCCTAAAACATTCACAGTTCAAATCGTTATTGTCTTGAAACAAATTCTGCGGTCACTATTAGCATAATATCATACCATCAACCACAATAAATATGTAGAATCATATTAATCCGCCCTCTATTCATATTCAAATAGATTCGAGTTGATAAACACGGAAAAAATTAGTTAAAAACTTGAAGTTAATTAGTATGAAGTCCAAAGACATGAAAAACAAAATTTTCGATTGTTTTATATGGCTACAGTCAAATTATGTATTGTATTATGATTTATTTTTGTCTTTCATAGTGTGTACAAATAACTGCTGCAGGTATATAACAATAATTTAAAACACATTACTAGGTACATTAGTCATATATTTCTAAATTTTAAAATACAT
>NW_021772308.1:0-1183 GCF_005508785.2 Acyrthosiphon pisum | reverse complement strand
TGCTAGTGTTTGAAAGCATGAAAAAAGGATTTCACAAAAGCGTGGAACATTGAAATTTTTTTTAATACAATTAATATGTTATTTATAGATATTATTAGATCACCAATTTTTAACTATATTCTCCAAGAGTACTAGGTATTATACTATTATATCATTTATGTTAATGGGATAAGAGTGCTTTGGTTGAAATATTATTACCATAGGTATAATATTGTATACGTAACATTTAAACATATTTGTATGTTTTTTTTGCCAATATAAGCACCAATTAATATTAACCCAAGATACTATCAAATAATGATATGAATGATGACATTGGTGGCTAGCGACAGCTGTTATGACGTGTTATTATTGAAAATACGTAATAATTAGTGTTTGAAAATTTCACGAATTTCGAAATTGTGATTGGTGTTTATATTGGCAAAAAAAAAACATACAAAAATGTTAAAATGTTACGTATACAATATCTGTATATATAAAAAGACTTGTCCTGGGTGATTCATCATCGCCTAGCCGGAACTGCTGAAGCTATGGATATGAAATTTTCAGTAAATGTACTTATTACTATGTATAGGCGCACTAAAAAAGGATTTTTCGAAATTCGCATTTTAAAGAGGTGCTCAAACAGGGATCTCGAGATTCACGATGGAAATTGGAAATTTTATTTTTATTTATTTTTTAAATAGTTGCCATTGGTTACAGTCTACAGTAGAAATTAATATTTATTTATTATTGGTTTCCATTGTTTATTTGGGCAGATCAGGTACAAGCTAGCACGGGTTCAGCTTGGTATGAATGTTTGTGTGTAGATTAGACCTCTAGAAAGAAGATAGATTAATTTAATAAGGACTAAATTTGGTTTTTTTTATTCATTGGATTTTAGTACGGTTAGGTTAGGTTAGGATTTTGTATTGATGGATCATACTAATTCACCGTAGGTGGAATTAAGTAAAAATGATAAACTTTGTATAACTTTGATACTTTAGAGTTAAATCATACACTTATGTACAAACAGCACGGGGTCCACGATCTGCCGCAGGTAGATTGCCTACCTGATAATATACTGCTGCGAACCAGAATTTTTATTCTGGGCCACGGAAAAGTTAAGATAAGTTTTGAACACCATACATCGATTATTAATAACGAATTTAACAAAGTTTGAGTCTTATAGATTTGGTACCTA
>NW_021772307.1:0-906 GCF_005508785.2 Acyrthosiphon pisum | reverse complement strand
TTATGCAAGTATATAGGTATATTCATTCAGGATTATTGTATTTTGTAATATATATCATTATGAGAAGAGGTACTGTATTTTGTATAAGTCCAAATATAAAATATTAGATTTTAAATTATTTTAGGTATACTTAGGTACCAAAATTGACGAAAGTCGTCTGTCGTCGTAGTATTGTATGACATATTATGTAACCTGGTAGGTACGTTGAAGGCTTGGACGTTTTAACTGTTTAAAGGTTCAAAGTGAAATAATTATTTAGCTAATATCCTGTAGGAACAATTACTAAAACGACCAGATGAAATATGGGTTTTTCATTTTCAATAATTATTTGTCAAACAAAATGATATACCATATACGTCTTAAATAAATAATAAAATTAAATATAATAAATAATCAATAACTAAAATTATATAATAAATTAAAACATAAGACATTTTTACAAAAATCGTCGTCGCCCAGTAATTAAATTACAAAAATCTGTTAGGCGACAAAAAGTTTTCTCTTTGAGACATTTCTATCGCCCAGTATATTAGTTGAAATATCCACTGAATGCACATCAATATAAATTGTCCGTAGATAGAACTAGACTATATAAAACCCATTAATTGGTATCATATGATAATATATACTTACTATTTCTGTTGGGGGCTTTACCGCCACCACGTTTGCCGCCGCCGCCACCACGATAGCCACCGCCATCACGGCCACGGTCGCCACCATTACTGGCGCCGCCGCCGCTGCCGCCACCATAATCGTATATATACGTAGGCATCTAAACATAAGTTAAATTATAGGCACAAAGTTTATATAATAAATGAGACAAAATATTTCAATATATTTATACACTATACTACAATAAGTTAGTTATTTATATCAAATTAATGTTGTTATTTTGGAATATAAATA
>NW_021772306.1:0-534 GCF_005508785.2 Acyrthosiphon pisum | reverse complement strand
TTCTTGACCACCTGAGATTCTTACTTTTTAGCGATGAATCATCGTCCCCACATAAACACGTATTCCAATTTCCAAATATCAGCTGTAGACAATTATCTTTACACATTAGTAAATAATAATTATACATTAAAACTCAGAAAGTAACTCAACTTATTGTTCATACAGATATTTGACGAACTCTCAAATTCAAATCTGATGTAATTTCTTCTACGGATAAAAATACATTATTATTTTTATGTATCAAATATAAGACAAAAAACTAACAAGTTCCAAGTTAAAAGTTACAACCAATCAAAATTTGAATTTCGAATGAATAAAAAATAAAAATTCTTCGATTAACTAAACTATTGAATGAAAAATTGAAAACATTGAAAACTATTCGATAAACTAATATATTATAAACTTTCGAAATAAATAAACATTCGATAAAACTATTCGATAAACTATTCGAATGAAAACTATTCGATAAAACTATTCGAATGAAAACTATTCGATAAGCAATTCGAATGAAAACTATTCGATAAACTATTCGAA
>NW_021772305.1:0-1487 GCF_005508785.2 Acyrthosiphon pisum | reverse complement strand
CACGTCACTCTGTGTAATAACATTGTCATTTGGACTTAGACTAAATTACTAAAGAACGTTTAAATAAACTACAAAGTATCTTTCATCTGTCTACATTTATTTATAAACTATCCTGTCAACATCTTCATCATCAACACGAGCGGTCTCGCTTCCTGCAAAATCATAATATACTCGTAGTTAACGGCCATCAGAATATAATCTGACCAGCTCCAACGACGAGAATATTACAAGACGTATATCCACGAACTAGACCGGGAAGTAATCACATTGTTATTCGTTTGGCAATTTGAGTAATATTTTAATAGTTTAATTTATAAATAATAATATTATATTATAATAGTTGCAGTCGCACGTCCAACACAGTGGACTAAAAGTGACGAGAAGTGAAGTATATAGATATAATATATTATATGATTTTGCTTTAACATTAAAAACATGAGTTGTTTAAGTCAAACCAGTAAAAAAAGACGGATTCGCGAAGAGCTTAAAGAACTTAAAAATCAAGATCAGTTTGTATTTAATCAATTAGACTTTGAAGAACATGATGATGAAGCTGTTGGTTTAGAATATAAAAATAATGCAGGTTGGTATATATATAATATAATAAATATTGTAATAAATAATTGTATAGTTATTGTATACTAATTAGTAATTATTAGGGAGCGGATGTTTATGCTCCAAAAAATTTAAAAATATGCACCAATAAAATTTTTATTTAAATTTATTTTGTTTATTAAAAATTAAAAATATATAGATATAAAATAATTATTCATAAAATTAAAACTTTAAAAAGAACTGTTGGTGAATTGTTTGTTAATCTGAAAATAATATACATGGGTAGATATTATAGAAACCAAGTACTAACTAGGTGAACATGAAATGATTTGGAAACATATCTAGTAATTTGGCATTGCACTGGATAATCAATGTTTAAAACAAAATTATGAAATCTCGACGATTTGGAATTAATTTTCGGCATTTTTAAATAAATAGATAATGAATAAATTTTATACAATATAGAAACGTAGAACACAACTGCAATTAGCGAAATTGTTCAATAGTCGATACTGACTCCGGCGACAACGGTATTTTATATTTATTTTTGTCGCGGGACAATATCGATAAGGCACAGTAATCGAAATGTCTTGAATAAACCCATACATCCCGCCGCGGCGGGTGAAAACCGGCCATTCCCGCCGCCGTCGGGATATTTTGAACTATTAATTACGCGTGACGAGCCCGTTAATATATTACTATATTAGTATATTACGAAAAACCTCAAATATGTACTAAAAGCATGATGCATAATATAAAAATATGATCAATCAAGTAAAAATCGGACAAATATGCAAAAATAAGCAAAATTAAATGGTAAATTTGAATTCTTTAGGTGATGAAACAAATTTCTATCTTACTCCGCATTAATTTTGATGTTATTAAAAAATATGATAAATGCATAACATCCGCTCCCTAGTAATTATATATTA
>NW_021772304.1:0-1112 GCF_005508785.2 Acyrthosiphon pisum | reverse complement strand
GACGGGCTAACAAATTTTTATAATTTTATTTTGATATTTTATCTTGGATGAATAGTCGAACTTTCCGAAAGAACACGGCAAACTTAGTGAATGCACGGCACCCAGATTGAAAACTACTGGTTTATAACTTAAAAGGTAGGTACCTACTCTTGAGAGATCGAAATAAAAAATTCCTCAAAATAATCAGTAAAACAAAAAGAAATTATAATAAAATATAGGGCATAAATTCACTTTAGCTACCCAGCACATTTTACGAATTTTTTTTTAAAAATATACCGCGTATTTCAACAAATTAAGAATGATGGTGCAGAAAAATTTGCGGAAACCATTATTTTGGAAGTTATAGCCATCTAAAATGTGTGATTTTAGGTTTAATACGCATGCACGCAAAATTATTATAAGCTTTTTCTTTTGGTGCGTAACTCAATAACGAATAACCGAAGATACTTTAAATGTTCACTAAATTTTTATATTATAATAATTTTGTATATACCTACCTATTGTAAAATTTTCAAAATATTTTGACATTTTTTTAGTTATATATTATAGACGACAATTGACATTTTTAATTTTTAGTTATTTTTTCTATAAACGTTGATAAATGATTGTATAGTTCGGTCAAAAACCTTGAAAATACAAGGTTCCCTATATTTTTTTTTATATACCAGTTTAAAAATATCGAAAATACTGTAATGACTAATGATATGCCCACACACCATTATAATAAACTAAAATCTTACAGAATAATAAATAACGGCCAGACTGTTGTTTGTAGAAATCGGTCACATCAAATAAAACCATTATCAACGACAATTAAGATATTGGCATGCAGTTATGACGTTATAATGTGGGAAGTGTGTGACTTTATTTTATGATGCCGCTAGAGAAAAGGAAAGAAAAAAATAAAGGGTATCTTCCGCCAAAGAATAATCTAGTTCCCAGGCTCACGATAACTTGTTGATAAAGTCGCCTACCACTCTCTGGTCAGCGTCTTCGCGTCGTCTCTTAGACCAGTGCATGAGCACCAGTCACCGAATAACAACGTCCAAAAGTCTTAAGACCGATTTCAACGAGCGACACTCTAGGCCCCTTATGTGAGCAATAATCAGTGC
>NW_021772302.1:0-943 GCF_005508785.2 Acyrthosiphon pisum | reverse complement strand
TATGCAAGTAGGCAATCCACCTGCACTGAATTCCGGAAATGTCCACGACGTTGAGCTACAGTAAGTGCCACTATATGTATGCAATATAATATGCAATACGCACATTAAGAAAAAATATAATCAATGTAAACAATTTTATACCTTACCCAATGCATAATCACCAAGTTTATTACTCTTATTCGAATATCTCGATGATTTTCTTGTGTGTCAAATTAAGCGTATACCACAAAATGATATAAGAAATTTCCAAGCGTTAGAGGAACCTCAAATCCAAATTTCAAGTTCATACATTTCGTCATTAAGTGAACAATTAAGCAAATGCATTAAAACTGTGGAATTTTCTATTATTTTAGTGGACAAACTGTTGTATTCTTCCTTAGAGGTTGAATTTCCAAATATTCTTTCTTAGCCTACGTCTTAACAGCTACCTATATCTGTATGCCAAATTTCAGTCCAGTCCGTTTAGTGGTTTAGCCTGTGCTTTGACAGATCAGTTAGTCACATTATTATTTTATGTATATATGTATATATAATTTATATATATATATATACTACCAATTAAATATAATCTATAATATTACGTATAAATATCATTATTGAATATTCATACGACTATCAGTAGGGGAGAGTGGGTACAATTGTAACACGAGCAATAAGTTGTTCAATAATCAATATAAAAATCTCAAACAAATTTAGCATTTGGCCATCTGTATAACAATCGATGTTTCCTTATCAAAATAATGATAACTAGGTAACTTTTTGAAAAAAAAAATTAAATGTGTTTTTGATAACAGATTGTAAGTAAAAATCATACACTTACTTTTTTATTTGAGTACATAATTTTAATTATATGTTTGGCTATAGTTATTTTGATATACACCAAAAGTAGTGTAGTTTTTTTTGGTTCTGGTCTTAACACTCTAACTAGTCAGTATTTTTTCTA
>NW_021772301.1:0-774 GCF_005508785.2 Acyrthosiphon pisum | reverse complement strand
TTCAGTTAGTTGACCAAAACAATAATCCAATTGACAAATTTAACGAAACGTTAACAGTTGTTCTGCATATTAAACGTCACGGATCTCATCATTAAATTTATATCTTAGATTTTGTAATGTATGAGTCAGTTACTTTAAGTTTAACTGAGAATGCTACCATATTATCTGTAAATTATTTTCCGCCTATAAACCTTTACGAGGACTCAGAAATAGCTTTGTTATGTTTACAGTCATTTAATTCGTTTCCAAATATTAATGATAATAATAATAAATTTTCTATACAAGTAGCTGAGAATGAAAACAATAATGATCCTATGATATGTTTTATTACATTGGAAGAGGGTTGTTATGAAATTGAAGATATTAAGCAACGAGTTAAGAAGCAAATAGATACCTATAATAGTAAAAACTTAACCAATTTAACATTCGACATTACGGTTGATCCTAACGATTTCAGATCGTATATAAAATGTAATGGGATACTACACTTTGAGTATCCGTATAGTATAGCACCTGTATTCGGTTTTGAAAAACGAGTATATAAGCCACACAATGAAATTCTTCGATCGGAAAAAGCTGTAAATTTAAACACAATTAATTCTATAAAAGTAATGTGTAATATAGCTCAAGGATCATTCAACAACCATCTTCAGAGTCATTCGATTTACGAGTTTTTCCCGAGTGAAAGGACAGGGTTGAAAGTAATTCAGTCACCACCAAATTTAATATATTACAAATTGAATAAAACAAATATTGATTCGATAACCGTTCAGT
>NW_021772300.1:0-804 GCF_005508785.2 Acyrthosiphon pisum | reverse complement strand
ATGTGTAAAAGTAAGAACAATAAACCAAAGTATGATAACCGCTCACACAATAAATTTTTATCCGAAAATTCTGGTAATAACACGAATGAAAATATTCATGATGACGCAATCGCGTACAATTTATCTGACACTTTTTTTAATATGATTGAAAATAACTTTCAAAATAAAGTAAAACCGTACATAATCAATTTATTAATTGAAAATAAAGATTTAAAATTTGAAATAGATACGGGGGCTGTGCATAGTGTAATGTCAAAACAATTATATGATACAAGTTTTAATAATTTAACTTTATTACCAAACGATATTTCACTACGCGATTACGTCGGAAATGATATAAGCCCAATAGGAAAATTAATAGTAAATGCTAAATATTTGAAAAAGTCTTTTAAAATGTGCATTTACGTAATAAAAAACGGAGGACCGCCATTAATTGGTAGAAATGATTTAAAAATAATAAACTATTCTCCCATTTATAACACTATAAATGTAAACGAAAATATAGAGAATATATTAAAAAATTTCGAGCATTTATTCAAAAATGAAATCGGCACCTTTAATAAATACCAAATATCGCTAAACATTAAAAAGGGGGCAATACCCAAGTTTTTCAAGCCAAGGTCAATTCCTTTAGCACTAAAATCTAAGGTAGAGTCGGAAATTGATCGTTTAATAGATAATAATATTTTAACTCCTGTGAACTATAGCGAATGGGCCACTCCAATTGTTCCAATTCTTAAGCCCGACGGTACAGTTAGAATTTGATGGTGATTTCAAAATTACAATCAACCCTCGTATTGGAAG
>NW_021772299.1:0-1277 GCF_005508785.2 Acyrthosiphon pisum | reverse complement strand
TATGAAGTGTTAAGAGACTCGTATATGCAGGTAAGGTTGTAAATTATATTTAACTGTAGGATTGACAGTAAATAAAATGTTTACATTTAATTAATTTAATAATAATAATACAAGTAATATTGATAACAAAACGGAATAATCAATTTTAAACTTTTTTTATTTGTATGTAACTTTTTATGTATTATATATTATTATATAATAAAAAAATCTATAACGACCTTCAAAATAATACCATCTTGGTGTTTTAATTTAGTGTGATTGCAAATCACTGCATATTAACATTATAATTAATAACGAAAAAAATATTAATAACAAGAAAAACATAATAAAATTTAAAAATGTAATACAAAATATTATCTGAATGACACCTTCTTGGTGTTAATAACAAACAAAATATTAATAACAAGAAAAACTTAATACAATTTAAAAATGTAATACAAAATATTATCTGAATGACACCTTCTTGGTGTTCATAACAAACAAAATATTAATAACAAGAAAAACTTAATACAATTTAAAAATGTAATACAAAATATTATCTGAATGACACCTTCTTGGTGTTTTTAGTCTTTTAGATTTACAAATCACAGCATGTATTAAAATATAAACTAGTATTTATATAAATTGTATTCATTCATCATCGTTTAGGTCCAAATGGTTATAATAATTTTTAAGTCCTAAAGATGATTGAATATTTTGAGTGAATAATGTACTTTCCTCACAAGTCTGATTATTAAGTGACGTATAATATGTTTGGGGATAGTTTGATGTGTTAATAATATCAAAATTCTCATTTAACTGCCCCAGGAGGCCTTTGGCACATATTTTTTGAAGTAAGAGATCTGCATGTACTTGTTGTTCGGGCTTCATTTTTCTTATTTTGGCTGCAATGTTAATGCCTAAAGCATCAAATTCATCTGGTTTGCTATCTTCAGTGTTATTTAAAGCTTCAGAGCATTTTTTCATAAAATTACACATAGTATCATCCATTTTTTGTCTCTTTGTTTTTTTGCTTTGGGTCATTGGTATGGTTTTAAGTGTCTAAATATTGAAAATAGGTTATTACATAAATAATAATAATATAACACATAACAATATAAAATTCTGTGTATTTTGGATACCAATAGTAACTTGTAATTTTAAATAACATTGTTGTATATATTATGTATTTTTATTGAAAATTTGATTAGTATTAATAAGTTATTTATATATTGAATAATAATTGGCTATTATACCTATTTAAGAATATTAACCATTATCCAAAATAATATTTAATT
>NW_021772298.1:0-1056 GCF_005508785.2 Acyrthosiphon pisum | reverse complement strand
AGCAATTGAAAAATAAAAGAAATATATAGTCACGATTTTTTTTATAAGCATTTAAAGTCAAATTTGACTAAATACGTAAAAATTACGGCAATGTTCAAATTATCTTAGACAGAAAGTCATAAAAGTTTTTCTTTTTAATTCTAAGATTTGGAAATTTAATACAAGGCTCCCTAACATATTTTTACAATAGCAGTTGCAAAATAAAAGGAATACATTGTCACAATTTTTATTTATAAGCATTTAAAGTTCAAATTTATACGAAATATGTCAAAATTGCGAAAATTTGCAAGTAATTTAGTGGTTGAAAAATCGTAAAAATTTTTTCTTTTATAACTAAGTTTTTAAAATTTGGTACAAGGTTCTCCATAAGTTTTTCTTTAAAAATAATATATCCTAGACTGACAAATCATCTCCGTTCAGAATCGTTTTTCGTATACAATGATATAATATCATTGGATTCAAATTTAATTCCATCCATTACAGTAACCCACTTGTAACCTACTGTACAGCAGAGCGACATCCACGACTTACCCGCCTTTTTTGAACTTTAAATGCTAATAAAAAAAAACTGTGACTAAGGATTTTTAATATTTTTCAAATGTCATTGTAACAATATAGTAGGAGCCTTGTATTAAATTTTCAAGTATTTTTACTCAACAAATAAAGTTTTATTGACATTCATAGAAATAAAAACTAATTAAATTGGAAACTGAAATTTTCCGTAAACAGCTCAAAACAAATCAAAATATTTTCAAAATTTTATCATGTATAGAGAATGGAAATATAAAGAACCATTGAAAATTTCATGTATCTACAGTCAGTCGTTTTAAAGTTACACCATAAACCAAAATCAATTTTATCGAAAACAGATTTTGCGTAAAAATTCCCGTTTTTCCTTAATTTTTCTTTTGTTTTTCACGGCGCTTTTGAAATTTATTGGAAAAATAATTTTACTTTTGACCCCCCCAAAGTACCAACTAGATTCACTTTCCTATATCAGAAAACGTACTGTTGAAGAAAATCCAAGCACTTTTACTGTCCTAAAAGGTGATGACA
>NW_021772297.1:0-789 GCF_005508785.2 Acyrthosiphon pisum | reverse complement strand
CAAAGTAGATATAGCGTGGGCTCAGAACCAAAAGGTGCTAAATCGATTTTTTCGAAAATCCACTTTTTGATATAAATGGGTTTATTGGTCAATGGTCTATAATCCAAACTCACATCCAACTTTTTAAGTTCATTATTTAAGGAGTTATCCAGAACTAAAAGGTGCTAAATCGATCAAATTTACACTTTTGTTATTTGATAGCGATCTAGATAGCACCTTTTGGTTCTTGAGAATAGTGTTAAAACCAAAAGGTTCTATCTATAAGATAAAATAAATTAGTGATAACCAAAAAGTACTATCTCATATTCACTGTATCAACCATACAATAATAATATGATGGTACAATATTATTAATTATTGTACATTTTTATCAACAAAACAAAGATTTCTATAAATAATTTTAATAAATATGCGGTACATTTACCTTAGTCCTTAGTAAATATTATTTTTATTTTGTCTTTATTTAAACGGGATGCCTCAACATTCTGATCCGTGATCTTGTCAATTATTATCATTATAATAGAAAAAAAAATATGTTGTCATCATGGTTACGAAACCCTAATTAAAAATATGAAAATCAGAATCTTATAAGTTATAACCTTAATGTTTAATTAATTGAATATTAATTTTATTTTTTATTTTTTTTTTTTTGGGGGGGGGGGTTACTTTTAACCCCTTCTACAGGTATGGTCATGTATATAGGTTAGGTTAGGTTAGGTATCTATTATACTCAAGTGAAAAGCCAATTACATGTCATTATTTATTATTTTGAGGTTGGTAACATCATAG
>NW_021772296.1:0-1091 GCF_005508785.2 Acyrthosiphon pisum | reverse complement strand
TTCAGAGATCGACTGCCGAAAATCTGGCGCACTATGATCGACGTTTCCAAAAGGCTTTTCTCCGAGTATAGTGATACGTCGAGGAAAATGCACAGGTATGACATAGTTCAATGATCTGCGCTCGGCCGTCGCGTGTAAAGCTTTTGCCCAGTACTTCTGATAACCCGAGTGTTGCAAACTTCGCTTTATGATTACGTCTCTTTGCTACTTGAAGCTGCTGAACTGGTTGTCTTTTTGGATTTACGAGATCACTCTGCACACAATCCGTGGACAGCTGTTGTAAATCCAGTACGATATCTACAGAAGTCGACTGCCGGAAGCCTGACGCACTATGGTTCGTTATCACAACGTTTCCAAAAGGCTTTTCTCCGAGTATAGTGATACGTCGAGGAAAATGCACAGGTATGACATAGTTCAACGATCTGCGCTCGGCCGTCGCGCGTAAACCTTTTGCCAGTACTTCTGACAACCCGAGTGTTGCAAACTTCGCTTTATGATTACGTCTCTTTGCTACTTGAAGCTGCTGAACTGGTCGTCTTTTTGGATTTACGAGATCACTCTGCACACTGTCCGTGGACAGCTGTTGTATTGCTTCTGCGTCTCCGCCACTTAACTTCCAGACGTCAGTATCATTATATTCCGACACGCTCATTTGTCTAGGCGTCTGCACGTTCGAATTTCTGCACATAGCCGCAGACTGTACAGCATTAGCCACTATTTCTAGAAATTCGAACTGATCCGTCGTTAACTTAAAGATATTTTGTGAGTCTTCATCAACCTCAACAATGTCTCTCCAAGTTTCCAGTGGGTTATTCGAATGAGGGAGCACATATGAATACATATCATTTTCTCCTTCGTCAGCAGCCTTGCCGTACGAACCCGAAGTCGCAGCTGCGTTATTTTGTTGACGATCCATTATTATGTTGAAAATAGTCAACTATACACAATAACACGAGAAAGTCAAATGACGATTTATTGGAAGTGAAACTGTTTAGACAATATTATATAACATATTATCGGAATTGCTTGGCAACAAAATATAATAATAAACGGGCCAAAACGGCTCTATGTAGGTAATGTTTTTATAGTGG
>NW_021772295.1:0-850 GCF_005508785.2 Acyrthosiphon pisum | reverse complement strand
TTCTTTATAATTTTTGAAAAATACTTTTACATCAAATAAAAAGTCAAAACAATAATTTAGACTGAATTAAAATGCGGTAGAACCACTACAACTTTTACAAAGAAAAATGTTTAGGATATGATTAAGTAAAACTACTTTAATTAGTTCAACTAAAAAAAACTTTAAGTTATTAGATGTGTTACCATTTGAGTCTGTGTATAAAAAAAATAACTATTGTATATATAATTAAAAACTTTAAATCCTTTCTGGATATGAAAAGGATTATTAAAAGAAAAATAGGGCATTTGATGTCAGAATGGAGTATTCTAGAAAACCGTTTGGTCAAAAATTCATAGATTATCTAGGTCCAAAAAACTACAACTCAATGCCAGTAAATATAAAAAGGACCATATTCTATACAGAAGGGAATCGTATTAGGTACTATAGAAATGAATAAAAAATTCAGATTTGGTTATTTTTAATACTTGAATTAATAATAAGAAATTATATTTAACTGTTGTAATTTAATATTATTAGTTATAACCTATAAGTATTCTAATTGTATAGATTGATTATTCAATTCTTATCCGTTTTTCTTATTTATAATTAAATTTTTCATATTATCCACAGGCATGTGCTTAAAGGTGGTAGATATTTTTTTTGATTTAAAAAAAAATTTAAAAAAAAATACAGTATAATATTGAATAATATAAACAATTTTCAATTTTAATAGAAACATTTTATTTTTTTTTATTTTTGAAGTTTACTTAATTATTGTTTTATAATATACAACAATAAAATATATCATCCTGAAATTCTTTTTTTGCACTGCACAAAGCAGTCCTGTATAAGAATACTTTTAAAAAGTACT
>NW_021772294.1:0-936 GCF_005508785.2 Acyrthosiphon pisum | reverse complement strand
TCGTGATTTTCCATATTTTGTCAATTTTTAACTTTAAATGCTTATAAAAAAAAACTGTGATTTAGGATTTTTAACATTTTTCATCTGATTTTGAAACAATATACTAGAAGCCTTTTATTAAATTTTCAAGCTTTTTTAATCAACAAATAAAATTTTATTGATATTTTTAGAAAAAAAACTAAAAAAAAATGAAAAGTGACAATGTCCGTAAAGAGCTCAAAATAAGTCAAAATATTTTGAAAATGTTATGGTGTATAGAAAAAGTTACACCAAAAACCAAATTCAATTTTGTGAAAAATCGATTTTGCATAAAAATTCCCGTTTTTCCTTAATTTTTCTTTGGTTTTTCTTGGCGGCGCTTTTGAAAATTACTGGGAATTTTAAATTTTGACCTCCTCAATGCACCAACGATATTCACTTTCCAATCGAACAAGATACTGAAGTTGAAAATCGAAGCATTATTTCGACTACTTATCGTGTACACAGACACAACAAAAAAATAAAAAAATAAAATAAAAAAAAACACACATCATTGTAAAATCAATACATTCATCGTTCCGCTCAGAATCTAAAAAAAAAATACCTTGCAAGACAAACTACACAACGAATGTGATAGATTCTTAAATAAAGCATTCAAATAGGACAATTTTTAAATAATATAGCAAAGTATATGAATTAATTGTTATTAATCATAAATTATATTATATTATATTTATTGTACCTATATTTTATATTTATTTTATCTGCCTGCTACTTCGTATGTACTTATTTGTGTTTTGTTATTATTTTTTTGTTCTAAGTATTATTTAAATTTAACTTGTTGACGATGGTGATTTATCAAAATTATATTATAAACATTGTAAATAGTTTAGGACCCCTGAAAATTAAATTTTGAATAGTACCAGTTTTCCGCATTTTTTATTTCTTTTGTTATAA
>NW_021772293.1:0-1387 GCF_005508785.2 Acyrthosiphon pisum | reverse complement strand
TATTGAAAAAAGCTAATCCCAAAATTTTTACAGACAGATAATGGTACAGAATTTTATAATACTCAATTTCAAGATTTAATGAAAAAATATAAAATTAAACATTACAGTTCATACAGTGTTATTAAATGTTCAATCGCAGAACGCGTGATCCAAACTCTTAAAAATAATATATATAAACATTTTACTGCAACAGGTACATGGAATTGGTACAATACAATATCAAAAATTATACATAACTATAATAATACAAAACACAGAACAATCAAATGTACACCTAGTGAAGCTCGAATGGATACAAACAAAATTAAATTTAACACATATATAAATTCTGAAACATTGTACAAACCAAAATTTAAGATTAACGATAAAGTACGAATATCTAAGTATAAACATGTATTTAGTAAAGGATATACACCAAATTGGACAACGGAAATATTTACAGTTTCAAAAGTTTTACAGACAAATCCAGTAACTTATCAACTAAAGGATGAATCAGGTAGTATAATTTTAGGTGGTTTTTATGAACAGGAAATTAAATTAACTGATTTTCCAAACACCTTTCTCACTAAACGTATTGTAAAAAAAATTGGGAATAAAATGCTTGTTAAATGGTTAGGTTTTGATTCAAGTCAAAATTCATGGATATCATCATCAGATATTTTATTAATTTTTTTTTTAAATGAAATAAAAAATATAAGGTTATTTTTAAGTCGAATTAATCATTTCACATCATCTCCTGATCCTCAATAGTCTGTTTGGTCAACTTAATGTGTCCACAATCAATAGAAAAAAAAAAAAAAAAAGCAACATCTAGTGGTAAATGAATCAATGAAAATAATAATACTACTGTATTATTTGTTCGCTAGATAACGCTTTTTATACTGAACCATTAAGTTTATAGTGACCATAAGCTAAAGTATTTATCCCATCATCCGTTATATAACGTTTATCATCGTTTGCACTTAGAACAAGTTTGTTCATTGTTTTCGAATGGACAACATGTTTATTTGATTGGATAAAATTCATTTTTCTATGAGTTTGTTCATTCTTGAGAGTTTTATGGTTTATAAAAGCGTTTAGTATCTCCATATAATTGTTAAATTGCATGTGATTTTTAATTATATATTTCTTTACACCTTTCGCCTTTTTTTTTTCAACACCATCTACAGTTTTATAAGCATATAATTTCGGTCTTAACGAAACGAATTCTTTAATTATAATTGACTTCATTTCATCTTTAAAAAACCCTGGCTGATTTTTATGAATTTCGCTAAAACAACAATGGTCTTTAGGATAATTAGATGTGTCAAAATATGGCAATAAACTATTTTTTAAATCATCAAAAAAATTTGTTGTTTGGATAGCATATATCAAGGAATCAGTATCC
>NW_021772291.1:0-791 GCF_005508785.2 Acyrthosiphon pisum | reverse complement strand
CACAGCGACGACTGTCTACAATATACGACAGTCACCGTTGTTTTTTGGGAAAAATGCCCTCATTTTTTAATGCTATTGCTACATAAAATACATAAAGGTTTATTTATTAGTCTACGGTTATACGGTTTATACGATATAAAATTAAACTCAGAATATTAATACAAAAGAAGGATCTACTTATGACAATATTATGTGAGGATCTAGAAATAATCAAATACATATAATTTACAATACACATTAATGATTAATTTTGTACATTATTCATTACATGACTATTTTAATTCAATAAGCAACTTTAATTTAACTATATTATTTTAATATTTTTCTCTAAATTAATAATATGTAATATATAAAAAAAAAATGAATACATATGAAAAAATTTTGACTGGTCCAAAAAGGACAAAAAGTGGCAACAAAATTTCTTAGAGATTATTCATAGTTTGAAGTATAATATTTTTTACTTCGACGAATAGCAGTAAATGTTTGTTGTTTTTCTATGAGATCTTATACTTTGATTCTGTGGTAATTAATTCTTCTTCTCTTTTTATATTTCATTAGGTAAGTATTTATTATCTTGCTTATTTTCGTTTTCTTGAATTTGATTTTTTTTTTCTCTTATATTTATTTCTACTTTTTCTATTTGGAATGCGGTTTCTTCTTCGTGTCTTCGTATGGAAAAAACGTATTTGCTTATTGTTTTAATAATTATTGGTTTAATGCTTATTGTCTACTTTTAAAATATTATATTCGCCTTTTGTCTCAGATGATTGTTGCGTCTTGTTGTTTGTCGA
>NW_021772290.1:0-1492 GCF_005508785.2 Acyrthosiphon pisum | reverse complement strand
TAGTATTTTATGTTTACTTACTATTACCTACTTATTATCACTTACATTATTATGTATGCAACGACATTGTCATAAACAATTGACACACTGAGTTCCTAATAAAACTCTTAGCTTTTAATTAAATGTATTGCAGTAGGTGCGCATGACAAATGTCTATCCAATCCGTGCATTCAAACTACTTGTATTTTTAAGTAATAGAATGTATTGCAAAAAATAATATTATTATGTGTAAACCAATGTAAAGGTATGAGGTACCTATGAATTGAAGTAGTTAAACTTGGTAGTATAATATTACCTGTATATGTTTTAAGAAATTGAAATGTATTGAATTACTTACTTATTGTCACTTAAATTATTATGTATGTAACGACATTGTCATAAACAATTGACACCAAGCACCTACTAAAACTCTTAGCTTTTAATTAAATGTGTTGCTATACGCATGAAAAATGAAATGATGTATATTATCATAACAGTGTAATGTACCTATTACATATATCATATATATATAATAATCATATATAATAAATATAAAATTTGCTCAGGTACGTTAATTTATTAGCAATAATAACATATAGCATAATATTATAGTAGAATAGTATAGTAATAATTATAACATTTATACAATTTATTAAAGTGAGCATAACTCTTTAGAAGACAGGTTTAAACATTCGATATAATAAAAACAATTATTACGTAGAAGTAATACAAAGAAAAAATGAAAAAATGTTCGAATCTCGAGGACTCAAACCGTTTCTGAATACCGTTTTTTGTACGAACTGTATACGTATACACTTTTTTATATTATATAACACACAATAATAACGGGAATACGAATAACTCGAGAAAAGTCATATAATATATATATATATAAATATTCGAATATTCACGTCAAAAAAACACGAAAAGCGATAACGGAACGCGAGGGAGATGAGAAATAAAATAGCGAACGCGAGAAAAAGCGCGGAAAGTACAGGTCGTCATGGAAGAAACGCGAAACGCCGGCAGTGCCCCCAGCGGATCTTATACCGTTTAGTATAGTATAAGCGTTTTATTATATAAGACTAGCTCTCCGAGCGTCGTTGGGGGAGACCCCCAAACCCCCCCGAGTTGGCGAGGAGTGTTAGCGATGTCGGAAGCCGCAGTGGTCTCGTGGTCCGGTCGTCTCAAGCAAGGTGTATGGGCGATGTGGAGGTCTGGTGATAAGGAATAGTGATAAGGTTAGGACCATTGCGGTTCGACGTGGTTGTTCGAGCAGGCCGGGTCGCATCGCAGCGGACAAAGTCTTAAAGTATTTAAGTATCCTTAAAGTATTTTCGAAAACGCCGCCGGAAATTCGAAATCCCGTAAAAAAATCATATAGCCGCTGCTATTTTTTTGGTGTCTAGCAGGTCAGTCACCTCAGTTGTCCAGGTAGGCAATCCGACTTCGTCGGATAGCGGACGATGTGCGACGGCCGGGTCACGTCATCAGGTATGCAATCCGACTGCGT
>NW_021772289.1:0-1110 GCF_005508785.2 Acyrthosiphon pisum | reverse complement strand
TGGAAGGTTTTGAAAAGTCTGCCAACATGTAATGCTAACATCACATGGGTAAAATAAACACCATTGTACAACCAATAGCTTCCTCGCTTCGCTCAGAATCTAAAAGAAGAACAAATACAACAAATATTGAAATGGTTATTTTATAATTATTTGTATGAGTAATTTTTCTCTTTAAGTATAATCATGTCGCTTCCATTTCAATGTCATCCAATCCTTTATTAAAAACAAAACCTTAAGTCAATACAGATTGTCATTGGTAATAAGGTCCGATTCGTTGACTCCCAATTTCTTTAAAACATACTTATGAAGAACCTTGTAATTTCTTTTCCAACTTAAGGTATGAATATCAATCATTTTATGGCTACTAGCTATTATAGGTATGAATTTTTATCTACAAAACAATTTGCAAATTTTCGTAATTTTGATCAATTTTGACAAAATTCTAACTTCAAACAAAATAACTGTCGATTTAAACTCATTTTAGATTCTGAACGAAGTGATGAATGTATTGATTTTACAATGATGTGTGTTTTTTTTTTTTTTTTTTTGGAGCAGTAAAAATGCTTCGATTTTCAAAAGTTGTACCTTTTCTGAAAGGAAAGTGAATCTAGTTGGTACTTTGGGGGGTCAAAAGTGAAAATTTCCCAATACTTTTCAAAAGCGGCAGGAAAAACCTTAAAAAAATAACGGAAAAACGCGAATTTTTACGCAAAACCAATTTTTGACAAAAACGAAAACTTAATTTTACTGTAACTCAAAAAATAATTATTGTAAGCACTTGAAATTTGCAACAGATGTTTATATTAGCGTTGTATATACAGGGTTAAATTTTCAAATTGTTTCGACTTTTTTTGAGCTATTTATAGACAAATGAAATTTTCAATTTTTCTAAGTATTTTTTTTTAAAATAACGATAAAAAATTTTTGGTTGGATAGAAAACTTTGAAAATTTAATACAAGGTTTCTTATAAGTTGTTCTCACAGTGATAAAAAAAAATCCAAAATCGTTAGTCACAATTTTTTTTTATAAGTGCTTAAAGTTTAAATTTATACGAAATATGTCAAAATTGCGAAAATTTGCAAGTAATTTTGTGGTTGAAAAATCGTAAA
>NW_021772288.1:0-4355 GCF_005508785.2 Acyrthosiphon pisum | reverse complement strand
TTATGAATCCTAATATCTTAGACGATTTTTTAACTAAAGTATTAATATGTAATATTAATTATAATTGAAATAAACTTATTGATAATATCTATAACAAAACAAATCAAAATAAATATACAATAATAATGATAATGAGACACTAATCAAACGATCGCATGTACATATTTTTAATTGCTAATTCAAATTTATTTACATTATACATTTGTTTAGTTTCCGTAGGTAGTTGATTAAACAATTTAATACCTTTATTTTTATTATATTAGTAGTTACTAGTTTGACATTAATTTGGTATTTAGTTTAATTAGTCTTAAATTGCTATTGTTCTCTCTTCTAGTTTTATATATTATATTGTGGTATTCATAATCACTTGTGAACACTTTAATGATTGATAATTTTTCATACAATTGTTCTAATGTTAATATTTTAAATTTTATAAATATATCATTAGTAATGCAGTTTTGGGTACTAAAATAATTTTTTATTAGGACTCTTATTAGCATTCTTTGAATTAATATTAATGGTTCTTATACATTGTTATAATCTGATCCCATAGATAATATAAGAATATTATCTATGTATCGTATATTATATCTATGACTGATCCCCATACAATCAGACCATACATTAATATGAATTGGACTAACGCAAAGTATATTATTTTCAGACTATAGGAGTATCTAGGACGTTTCGTAATTCCTTAAAAATAAAAAAACATTTCCTTATTCGATTTATTACCATCGGCGTGCGCAGAATTTCTGGCAGGGTAGTCATACATAAATACATTAACACACACACATATTACGTATATGTAATATTCATCTTCACACCTAAGTTACAAAAACTAATTTGGATGGATGGGATAACCTCATTTAACTACATTTACCGTGGTAAAAAATTATTTTATGATTGACTATCAATTATAATAATAATAATAATAATAATATTGAATATTGAGGGGGGCGGGGGGAGTTCGCAGAATATGGTATAAGTGTATAACTGTAGTGAGACTTGATATTTCTACAAAGTAATTATACTTATTAACATTTTCTTGACAGATATAATTTTCAAAATATTTTGGCTCTTTTTGTGATATGTCTGCTATTTATAGCCATTTAAAATGTTCGTCTTATTTAGTTTTTCGATTATATTGACACTAATGACACTACAAAATGTTTCGTTTTATTCAAAAAGGTAGAACATTTAAAACAAGCCTTAAGCAATAATCATTATTATCATGACAAAATAACTATTATTATTTGTTATTTTGTCATGTACGAATGTACGTCCAGCCATGACGAAATAGATGGTGCCATATGGGCAGAAAATAAAATAATTTTGGTTACCTTTTTTGTTGTTTTCTACAGTGGATTCGGGATGTCTGTCGTGACCGACGACCACCTAAGCTCGTAACAATCACGTAACGTTACCTGACGTCTGTCCATCAAAATTCACAAATAAACTTAGGTATTACGGTAATGGGAAAATAATCATAGCAATTGAGGTTTTAATTATTGTTTGTTTTTGAATATTATGTAATTACCGATAATAACACACAAAACACGTAAAGTTTGTCACATTACAACTTTGTTATCATTCCTATCATTTTTGGTAATATAAATTAATAACTAATAAGAGTATTGTAATAGGTAGGTCGTAGGTAATAGGTACCTATATAATAATTATATGATAACATAGGTACTTATTTTGTTTAGATATCATTTTAGTTCCAAATTTCAAATTTGTACAAGCTTCAAACATCAATATTTTGACCATCGCGATAATCATATATATATATATATATATATATATATACGATATCACAGCCCGCCGCGAAGGGTACCGCGTTCTATGTGTCCGAGACATTAATGTTAACAATGTTTTTTACAAAATATCAAATGTGTTGACAAAATAGATTTTTACAAAATGTCGGTAGGTACCCACCGAATATGACATTATAGTTACACAAATTTGTTTATTTACCATACGAATCACCAGTGGCGTGTAACATAATATGGTCCAAGTATTTCTCAGACAGCACCTTAAATATGGGTGGGTGGGTATTATTGATAGAAGAAAAATAGGAAACTTTATAGGGCGGTATAACAGTATTATGAGGGGTAAGTCACCTAAAACTATTTGAGCAACACCAATTTTTCGTATGATACACGCCACTGCCGCAGGTCGTGGCACAACAGTGGCATATTCAAGGGAGAGGCTACTGCACCCCTAACCACCCCCAACCATTGTAAATCTGGTTTATGTTTGACTTGTGCCATTATTTCTGCTTGGAAAAAAATAATTTTTTGATTTACGCCACCTAAAATTAAATTAAATTTGTTATAATAATATTATTTATAACATTCAAATGTATAACTTATGTTATAACATTTAAGATTAATAACTCTTAAATACAAAATAATAGGTATGTAAATATTTGTTATTATTACATGTTTTAACTACTTGATATATTTTAGGTACCTATCTACTTTACCTTAAAAAGAATATTAGGTGGTACTTTTGAGATAATATTTATTAACGAAACATATTATAATATTGGAACTAGATACTATGATTATTCTTCTATAGGTACCAATAGTAATATATTAATAAAATTAAAATAATTTTTCCCATGTGAAACTGTTACTTTTGAGATATGACTTTATTCCGGCTAGAAAAATATTGTGTAACAACATTAGTCAGGCCAGAAAAAAAGTCACATCTAAAAAGTGTCGGTATTCCAGCTGTAATTTTTTTTCAAACTTACCTAAATTAGGAAAGAGCCCTTAGTTTTATAAGTAAATATAAAAAAAAAAATTAAGAATAACATGTTGTTTATTTGTAGAGATGTTGAAATATGTTATTTTATTTTTATTTTGTATAATACCGTATTATATCAGTATTATACCGTATACCGACTGTGGTAATCTGGGGCCGGATCATAAATACAAACAGGGGCCCGGGGTGCTACTTGGTGTACAGCACCCTGGGCCAGTCCGCCCCTGGTTACTGATAGACAAAAGACATAATAATAATAATATGCATCTATTCTATCTAAAAATATCTTTACTATACACTATACAGTATATACACAGAATGTATGAACGGTAAAATGTAATGTGTTATAATTATAAAAATATGTTTTTATTAATTATGTTTTTGATACTGTAATGAATCTGTAATGAAAAACTGAAAACACTAGAAACGTTTTTTTAACGATTGGCCTGGAGCTGGGAAAAAATTGGCCTCTTTAATTGTTTGCACACCTTAAAAAAAAACTGAAATGGAGCCCCTGCAACAAACTACCAAAACTGCTAAAAAATGCAAAACAAAAGTTTATGTTTAAATTGTTTACAATTTTTGTACGTTTTACTATACTATTTATTATTCTACCTACTTGTACTAAGGGAAACCCGACGGGCAACGGGTTGTAACGATACAGAATACCTACTCTTATTTTTCTCTGAATTGCGCGTATAATAACAGCATTCAGCGCGCATAGTGAATTAATGATACGAACTGTAAGGCCGCGGAACCAACACCGACGAAAATATACCTAATATACTTAATACAAAAATATATAGGTATTTAGATATTAACTGTATTGTAATTTATGGTATATTTTAGGTACATTTCCCCAGCCCCCCCAATTTTGAATTGTGAATTTTTTTTTTCACCATTCGTTTGTAACCGGTTTGTATTGGTTTGTAATCTAATTTTTTTCGTTTGTAGAGATTTAGTTTTTTTTTTAAACAAAATTTTGGTGGGGGGGCTGGGGAAATGCCCATATTTTTAATTTTTAATTTTTTTTTTCACCATTCGTTTGTAGCCAGTTTGTATTGGTTTGTAATCTAATTTTTTTCGTTTGTAGAGATTTAGTTTTTTTTTAAAATCAAAATTTTGGTGGGGGGCTGGGGAAATGCCCAAATTTTGAATTTTGAATTTTTTTTCACCATTCGTTTGTAGCCGGTTTGAATTGGTTTGTAATCTAATTTTTTTCGTTTGTAGAGATTTAGTTTTTTTTTAAAATCAAAATTTTGGTGGGGGGGCTGGGGAAATGCCCAAATTTTGAATTTTAATTTTTTTTTTCACCATTTGTTTGTAGCCAGTTTGTATTGGTTTGTAATCTATTTTTTTTCGTTTGTAGAGTATTAGTTTTTTTTTTAAAATCAAAATGTTGGTTCGGGGGCTGGGGAAATTCCCAAGTTTGGAATTTTTATTTAATTTAGATTTTTTATTCAACCAGGCTTTTATTCTATTTAGATTTTTCAATATAAAATGGTTTTTTATTCAAATTAATTTTTTTTTATTCATATAAGACTTTTTTTAATCCGATTTAGGATTTTTTTCAACAAGGA
>NW_021772287.1:0-1095 GCF_005508785.2 Acyrthosiphon pisum | reverse complement strand
GGCATAAAAATCGTAATAACTGCGGTATCTACTGACGAGATACAACACAATATTTACTTTACACACAAATACCTCCCAGAACAACTCAACTTTGAAGAACGATATCTCATCAACGGATTAACGAAAAATGAAAATTTAAACGTGATAATTCATAAAAAAAATAGCATTATTAATTTATGAAATTTTAAGTATAGGTTACCATTTGAAAATCAAAAGTTGATAGTAGTTTACCTAATTAATATAAGGGTGAAAAATATAAAACATTTATACAAATGTAGAAATACATAAAACTAAAATTAAAAAAAAAAAAAAAATCTAAAAAAGTTAATACTTTTCGAGATAATGAGTGTTCAACGATAAAAGAATCACCCTGTATACATTTTACACATTGAACCATTTACTTAGATTCCACCTTATATCACATATTTTATAGCATTTATCTTTAAGTTTTTTTTCACTGAGCATTTTTTTTACACGGAGTTGACGGAGTGTTTTTGTTGGGATAATATTAAACTGAATTAAAAAGGAATTCATTAACCATGTTAATAAAAATAAAATAATAATAATGCAGACTACACACATTAATGTAATAATATAATTACATAATATAACTTTACGATATTGCTGTTAAAAATAATAATTTATATGCTAATGATATTTTCAAGTATAAGATAATATTACAAGTTATTAAATCACTTAAGAGGTACTTACGACAAACAGCATTGAAAAATTGAAACACGTATTTATACCTATTTATCCACAATATTATAATATTACTTACATTTTAGTTTATACCTGGGTTTAGTTTATAGCTATGCAATGTATCTGATATTATTTTAAAATAATCACTAACATTTTAGTTTAAATAAAATTATGGCTAAAAATGCAAAATGTACACAGATATATCTAGATTCCCATTATGTTGAAAATAACGACAATAATAATATACGTAATATGCGTAGATACACTACATATTTTGAACTGATGAATTATTTTTTTAAATTTTCCGAAATTTCGTATTCAATTTGCAAATTACTATTATGAATACAAACATATCTCGATAAAATGTATTCATAGCATAAATAAGTTGATTTG
>NW_021772286.1:0-4094 GCF_005508785.2 Acyrthosiphon pisum | reverse complement strand
GGCGGTTGGTCGTCCAAGTTTCGCGCTTTTGTACAAAAAAAAAAAGATTTTTTTCTCAAATAATATAACGACGCAAAGTAAAAACGAGAGAAAAAAAGTAATAACCCCTTAGGATGCGTGACGAGACGTGGCGGGTGAATCAGTGGATGAGGTGGTTTGTAATTTTAATAATAAATTTCGGATAAAATGTTACATTTACTTTGTCTTTTGGGCGAATAATTTATTTTCCACCACCACCCCATCACACCTTAACAAAAACTCAGCGCCCGGTCACGGAGTAGATTTCTCTTTCGCTATATCACTCAGTCTTTCTCTCTCTTTCTCTATCTCAGTCTTTCTGATTTTCTATGCAATTTTGTCTCTCTCTCATTTCAACACAATGTAACACATTTCTCACTACATTCAACGACGAATCAATCAAAAATCCGATGACTTTGGGTCAAAAATATCGAAAAAATATTAATAATTGATTTCGAAGGGTTTTCAAGCTATAGCTTGGGCTTATCCCCAACCGGGGGAAAAAAAACCGTTATATCAATATGTTTGTGCTCGCGTTGCACGTCGGTGTTGCGTATATACATACAACGGATAATGTGTATAATATATTTATACACATTACATTGATATACCTATGTAGGTATAGTTTTTTTGTTGTTTTTATTACTCGCGGTCTCGGCGAACACAACTTCGGCGGTACCTATCGTAATGAATACAAACGGGTCCGAGCCTTTTTCATGCGCGTTATTATCGTGTACATAATATATCTGTTCCACGACGAAGTCCACTCCCCCAACTCGTAAGCCATTCCACAGCGGTGGAGCGTGGTTGAAAAATTGAAATTAATCGTGTGCCGTTACGCGCCGGCGGAATTTCCTCCGTGCGTATACATTTTATATAAATACATACGAACCGTATAGCCACGTAGGTAGGTACTATATAATGTGACTCTACCTGTACAACAATAACGACATTGATGATTATCTGCTCAACGGGCTGGGCGTGGGAGTAAGCGGGGGTCGGGTTGGCACCCGAACTTTACGGTGGGCACTTATATTCTTACGGTTGACAAGTTTCCGCGGGGACACGTGATGATATTATAATATATACGTGCGCGGTCCAGCTCCCTCAAATGCGTCTATAGGTGTGTTCGGTTATTATTAATTTATTCAATTTAGGTATATACAGGTAGGTACGCAGTAGACAACCAGTAACCTAATATTGTCTAGTATAATATAATCCAGCACGGTTCACTTTGAGCGCTTTCCGACCACGGTGGCACTACCACCGTAGTTAAACTATTGTGTTAAAATACGTGTGGTATCAAAAATGTACCATCGTTTACGGAATAATTCGCCAATCATGATCCAACGGCATGATCATTTTTTCTTTAATAATGAATTTATTCAAGTTTTGGAACTTTTAAATATACTTAAGGGCCATATTTTAAAATACTTAAATTTTTTTATCTTTTAAGGAGTGTCCTCCTGAGGCGATACAAACTTATTTTTTCAAAAGTTACTCTCCTAGCTATAGCTTTGGACCGACCTCTCAAATTTCGAAAACAGTTTGTGACAGTTTGTGGCGCTACATCCCATACTTTTGTTTTTTCTTCTGATGTTCCCCAAGGAGACCACCTAAGTTCCTTCGTCTTGGTCCTCTTCACTAATTATCTCAATATTTATCTTTCATTCTCTGAGTTCTTTTTTTTTCAGTGATATTAAACGCTATAGGAAAATAAGCTTCGCTAATGACTCTTTTGCATACTAACGATAATTCTTTGTGTAATTAGATTTTACGTGTTGGACTTACTCTTAACCTACATGAATGAACGTAATGTCATTTTGCACGAGCTGTTCACCTTTTCACCACACCGATTGATATATTACCATTATTAGCTCTTCAGTCAATCGTGTATCTTATACTCGACCACAAATCTTTCAACCTCTATATTAACATCACTGTCAGTAGACCGGTAGAGCCACGCAAGTCCTGGGATTCATTAAACGTAATACGAAACTAATCTTGTCCAGCTTATGTCTTCGCTCTCTTTACTTCTCCCTCGTCCGCTCCGTTTTGGAATATGGTATGGTCGGTCGTTTACTACCAGTTTTTGGCTAATGATCAACTACGTATAGAGTAGGTCCAAAACCGTTTTCTATCATACCCTGCCTTTGGTCATAAAATCCCCCACTAACCTCATGACCACTTCACTACTTGTTCTTAAGGATTCCCTACCAGTATCTCTCGCACCGTATTTATGCAGATACTTGTTTTATTTCTTCCTTCTTAGCAACGCAGTTGACGTTCTGACTTATTAACAACAATTCCATGCCTACCTCTAAAGGAACCACTCATGTTTTTACGTTTCATAGCACCCTATTTATTTTGGGTTTTCGGTCTCTTCACTACTTTATTTAAACACAGTTAAATGTTTTCTGTTTTATATTTTTGAGATTTCACACTTTTAATTTCATCGTATTCACTATACTTACCAATACACCTTGTTCCAAACTAAACTAAATGCCGTCAAATAAATAAATAAATAATTAAGAACCTATTTTTTTAACTGTACGTTTTTAAGCAGCTAATTTTTTTTAATTTGTTTGCATATCGTAATCGAAATTCTAACGATGTGTTTTTGAGTTATTTAATTTTGTCTACTAATGATTAATACGGTATGATAACGGATTTGAATCATATAGGGCTATGATAATTTGAGAACTTCAGTAATCAACATTTTATAATTTGTAAAATGCCAGAGCATAATGAATACTAGATCTAATATTACGTTAATTTTATATTTTTGTGACACAATTTTTAAGGATTATTATCCTTAATATATACATATTAATAACTCAGAAATTACATGTTTGAATTCTGATAATTTTTTTTCAAAAAAGCATTTCCAAAAATTTCCAAAAAAATCCACTTCTTAATAATTTACGGAAAAAAGGTAGGTTATTATTTAACAAAAAGAAGTTTTTATACTTATAGGAAAATCTTTAAACAATATAAAAAATTAAAGTAATTAGAAATATGGTCCATAAGTACCTAATTAAGTTACTGAAGAAAAATGGGGGAGAACATGTTTGGTGAATCACCCTGTATTATTATACGGTACAATTAATATTCCCTTATTTTTTTTTTATAAACAATTTTTATAAACAAATATTTTACTAAAAAATATGATTAATAATCATCCTGTATGTATTGTATTATATTATATGTGCATGTCGTGTTGGTATTACAACATATCATAATAAGATCATTGAAAAAATCGTGAAATTCCTGTCTCTCGCATAAAAATCGTTATGACTTTGTAACATGGACGCTATGTGACTGGAACTTTCAATTATTTGTATGGATTATTTACCAACACTATCACACAAAATCCTTTTATTTACCACTGAATTTATCAATATTTTACGATGACGAATAAATTAAAATAAATTAACTGAATTGTGAATTGTTTTCAAAGCAAACAAAAAGGGTTTATTGTAAACATCAACATCTTGTGTTGGTACCTACACTTGCTAAAAGTAAAACGAAAAATGTTTTATAGTGTTTCATATAGTATACATAAATTATACTATATTTAAACAGAAATGTAATTATAATAAATTGCCAGAATGTTATTACTTATTAATTTACCCAACCATAGTGTATTTTAATATTTTGTAAATAGTAAGTAATACATACATTGTTTAGACACACACTTAAAAAATCTTATTCTCAGAAATCTAACAATGGCCGTTTTTTCATATACCTAATAGGTATTTAATATTCAAACATTATGTTGATAAATAACACTTGATTCATTACCGGCAATTTTTACTCTTAAATGATTCCTCACAGAAATTTATCAGGTCATACTTGGAGATTGTGATTAAAAAATAGACTGAAATATATAATGCCCACCTATCCAATATATAAATACATATTATCAATAATATATTTCCATTTCATTTTTGTTACTTTTTTTTAACACAACAATAATTATCAAACAAATACTGCTTAAAATGTTTTGATTTAATAAAGTGGATAAAAAAGAAGACCAGACGATTTAATGAAGGAAATGATATTGACGATATCTA
>NW_021772285.1:0-1077 GCF_005508785.2 Acyrthosiphon pisum | reverse complement strand
ACTTATAAATTGTAATACTTACAATAAAAATTAAATTAGGAAGAGGCCTAAAAAAAAATATCGCACACGGGCCCCTTACTATGTAGCTGCGGCACTGCTAATGGGTCTGCTTTTTGATGGATATTGCAGCCTAACTTTACGTTATATATGTATGATTATATATATTCAATGAAAGTAACATATATACCCCTATATGGCTATATATTATAATGCATTAATGCATTATATTCTATTGAAAAATAAAGATATTATTATTATACTGTTACCAAAATAAAATATTTTTAAAAATAAATAAAATAAGTAAAGTTATTATTGTATGTTTGAAATTGGAATATATAATTACTAATTTCCTCCTCATTTGAACTTAAAATATCTATAAAAAATACTCAAAATAAAATAAGATTAACTCAATTATATTTTAGATTCTGAGTGGAACGATGAATGTATTGATTTTACAATGATGTGTGTTTTTTTATTTTTTTTTTTATTTTTTATTTTTGTGTCTGTCATCACGTTTTAGGACAGTAAAAGTGCTTGGATATTCTTCAACAGTACTTTTTCTGATAGGAAAGTGAATCTAGTTGGTACTTTGGGGGGTCAAAAGTAAAATTTTTCCAATAGTTTTCAAAAGCGCCGTGAAAAACAAAAGAAAAATTAAGGAAAAACGGGAATTTTTACGCAAAATCTGTTTTCGAGAAAATCGATTTTGGTTTTTGGTGTAACTTTAAAAAAAATAACCGTAGATATATGAAATTTTGACTGAATGTTTATCTTAGCATTTTCTATACACCATAACATTTTCAAAATATTTTGATTTATTTTGAGCTCTTTACGGACATTTTCATTTTCCATTTTTTTTTAGTTTTTTTTCTAAAAATATCAATAAAATTTTATTTGTTGGATAAAAAAGCTTGAAAATTTAATAGAAGGCTCCTAGTGTATTGTTTCAAAGGCAGATGAAAAATATTAAAAATCGTTAGTCACAGTTTTTTTTTATAAGCATTTAAAGTTCAAAAAATGACAAAATATGGAAAAATCACGAAAATTTGCAAATTATTTCGAGTTAGAAATTCATAA
>NW_021772284.1:0-988 GCF_005508785.2 Acyrthosiphon pisum | reverse complement strand
GAAAATTACTTTTGAAAATCGATTTCTATGGAGTAACGCGTTTTTTTTCACGTTAAGTTATAAATGTATAGAGGTAGTTATTTATTTATTCTATATAGGTAGTATATATATGTATATATCTTTGAGAAAACCTAGGGACTAGAATATTCGATAACAATTTTTAAAATCCATTAAATTTATTTTCTATTCTGAAAGTCTTAGATATTAATCGACAATATAAATTATTATTTAAAATACCAGGATTTAGTGTTAGCGGAAAATAAAAGAATTCAGATTTAAAAATAAAATTTAATTCAAAAGAGTTATGATTCATGAGTAAACTTGCTATTCTAAAATAATAATCAATAATATTATTTTGACATTTATTACTGACATATACAGTGGCGTAAATAGGCCACTGGAGGCCCGTGTGCAAAGTCTAAAATGGGCCCTCCAAAAAAATAAAAAATAAGCAGTGATACAATATGATTTATCCTTATTAATTATTAGGTTATATTTATTGTTTACCTATTACTTACTTGTAAGCAACCTAGCAACATTTATAAACATTTATAAATTAATCACATCTTGTAAATTTTTTTAGGTAGGTTTTTTAAAATGTAGGTATATATATATATATTATATATAAATTTTATAAATGTAGGTACATTTAATCATTTAAATACTATAAAAGTATGATACGTTTATAGAATAACATTAAATAAAAAAAAAAACAAAATATATTACTTATTATTTATTAATAATGCATAATATTATATAACTTACATTATTTTATTTTATTTGAAATACTTTTGCTCATAAAAAACGTTGAAACTACTTTAGAAAATTTTTTTTTTCTTGACTTTAAATTTGCGAAGTCGTTTATAATTTTGTCAATTTCAAGTTCTGAGGTTTTTTCTCTTTCAATATTGAGAATTGCAATGTTCGTAAGTCTGTCTTGTGAAATTGAGTTTCTAAGATATTTTTAATGAGCTTCAGCTTAAAAAAA
>NW_021772283.1:0-804 GCF_005508785.2 Acyrthosiphon pisum | reverse complement strand
TCGTCAAGCTTTTGACCTCTTTTTACTCGAATAATTTATAAGAGAAATTGTAAATAATTTTCTATACTTAATTTGTAAATATTTTAAAAATACATAGCATAAATAAAATAAAGTGTGAATAGATGCGTTAATGATGAACAAAACCCAAAAATAAGTAGTATAGAATTTGATTATCATTATGAATCAGATTTCTAGCACAATATTCATAAATGGAGGGTATGGTCTGATTAAGTTCACATTTTCATATTTCGTTTGCTGATTTTAAAATGAATATATATTATTTTTTTTTAGGTAGGTTCGACAAGATCAAGTTTAAATACAGTTAACTTTTAACAATAATATTGTCTGTTTCAACTGATTTTCATCAGCATCAATTTTTAGATTAATGAGTTATTTTTCCATATCAAGTTTTCATAGATATGAGTTTACCTCGTTGTATAACATTTTATGTTTATTTATTTATCAGTACAGCTATACAGCAGAATTTAATTTTCTTTATTGAGTCAGTTATTGTTTTGTAAAGATTTATTAAAATTTGATTATCATATTGTACGGTCTTTATAGAATCATTTAATGTTTAATTATTTATAAGCAATGATAATTCATTTAATCGTATAAGTGAAACAACATTTTGGGGGCTATCCCCAGACAATTGTCATTTCCCCCAGTTATCAAAAGCAACATAAATATTATTATGTATATGATGCACACTCTATTATAAACTAGTCATTATTATATCATACAGTTTATAGTTTATAATCCAACTAAAAATAAAAATCGTTATTAGGTAGGTACTTAGGATTG
>NW_021772282.1:0-974 GCF_005508785.2 Acyrthosiphon pisum | reverse complement strand
CATTTTTTTTAGTTTTTTTCTAAAAATATCAATAAAATTTTATTTGTTGGATAAAAAGCTTGAAAATTTATAGAAGGCTCCTAGTATATGTTTCAAAGGCAGATGAAAAATATTAAAAATCGTTAGTCACAGTTTTTTTTTTAAGCATTTAAAGTTCAAAAAATGACCAAATATGGAAAAATCACGAAAATTTGAAATTATTTCGAGTTATAAATTCATAAAAATTTTTCTTTTTAAATCTAAGATTTTAAAATGTAATACAAGATTCCTTATAGGATAATCTACCTTTACCAAAAAAAAAATGTCTATAAGAAACTCAAATTAAATTTTTATGAGCGTTTGAAATTCATATTTTTACAACATTTGATATTCACTCGATTTCTTACGTAACGATTTTCTTATTTTGTTGTAATTAAAAAACGAGTGACTGTAGAAACTTGAAAATTTCACTGAATGTTTATATTAGCATTTTATATATACGATAAAATTTTTAAAATAATTTGACTCTTTTTGAGCTGTTTACGGACATTGTAAGTTTTTAATTTTGTTAGTTTTTTTTTTCTATAAATATCAATAAAGTTTTATCTGTTGGGCCAAAAAGTGTATAAATTTAATACAAAGCTCCTGATATATTGTTACAATATCAGTTGAAAAATATTAAAAATACATATGCACAATTTTTTTTTATAACCATTTAAAGATCAAATTTTGACAACATTTATCAAATTTTAATTTGAAAAATTATTTTGTAGTTAAAAATTTATAAAATGTTCAATTTTTGTATCTAAGAATTGAAAATTTAAAACAAGATTCCACGTAAGTAATTAATTCTGTTACCAAAAAATACATTTACGCAGTTTATTTTTATAGTCATTTTAAGTACAAATTTGGACGAAATTACATATTAAAAACCTAGGATAACTATTTTAGTTATTTTGTTGTGATTGTATAATATTATTCGTGGGTACTTGAAA
>NW_021772281.1:4438-5246 GCF_005508785.2 Acyrthosiphon pisum | reverse complement strand
TAATAGCATAGGATTCGGATAATAGTATATATGAAAAAAAAAGAAAAGGGGAATAAAATTAATTAAATAACATAGAGTTTTCATAACTATCGATATAATACTTTTAAATTAACAAAAAAAAAAATAATATTAGTGAGATAGCATAAAGAATTGACCATAAGTCAACAATATATTATAATAAAGTACTAACTAACTATATTTTATATAATTAATCACACTATATTATGAGTGAAATGAGTGTATACCTATTAACAATAATTATAAGAACATTTATCATGTTATTAACAGAAAAAAAAAAAAAAAAAAAAAAGAGAGATTTTACTCCATTTATTATTGTATTAAGAATTAATTTAAACAACATAGAACTAACACAAAAAAAAAAAAAAATTTATAATAATAAATAAATAATTAATAATAGATATTTGTATATGTATTAAAATAAGCTTTTATTGAATTAATTAATAATATGTGTTAATGTAACGACTAACAAAAAATATATATAGATGTATTATTGTCAAATTGTATCAATGCTTTAAACAATATATATTGTGCACAACCAAATTATGTTAACAAATGTAAACAATATTATCTGTCAAACACAAAGTGTAAAGCCATATTTATATAACAAAATTTGTAAAACGAACATTATTGTAACTAAAATTGTAATGAAAAATCAATTATTTGTATTTATTGTAATGGCAAAATTGTAAAACAAAATCAATGTAATGAAAAATCAATTAATTGTAAACCAATTGTAAAACACATTTTGATGTATGAACTGTAACCTTGTAAAACATAATAACTGTAA
>NW_021772281.1:3183-4388 GCF_005508785.2 Acyrthosiphon pisum | reverse complement strand
CCGACCAAAGGCACATCTCGTAGAAGGCCCCCTGGACTGTGAACACCAACAACGTAGTCCGCCAGGGATCTGGTAAGAGAGGGGATAGGACTATATAGGAGCCCTGGGAGTAGCTAGTATTCAGACGTGATTCCACAAACCGTACGTACACATCCCTGTACTTCTTCATTCTTAATTATCATATTTTGTATTACGACTTAGATTATTTTCGTTGACGACGTATTACGGGACTTAGAGAATATTCGAGCAATCGCTTATTTTCTAAGACACGGGTTATTCTTCGTCAATTTGAATAATCTAATAGTGTTTAAATTCAACGTGTTTATCATATTTTACAATTTTAAATAAATAATACATCAACCACACACTGTTGATAATTTTGACGCTACTACCATCATCCCATCCTGTCACCATCTCCTGTAAGTCGGGTGCACGCAACACATTAATTCTTGTTGAAATATACAATTAATATTAGTAGTCAGCCTTGACACGTGTGTACAATTTAGTATCTAGTTATACGAGGGTAAGACTCACTCTCTATACGGATGTAACATGACCTCGGTTGTGCATATATATAGGGCCTTTGAAATATGTAAGAATCACTTGCACAGTTGCCGTCGTACAGTGCGTATACGGTGTGTGTGTACAGTCACGTTAAATTGTCCAGTTGTACGTTATTATATATTATACTTATACATAATCATATTGTCATGTTGTTATTCATTTATATTAATACTAAAATGGTTAGTCTGTCGAGCTGCACTTTCAACAGGTTATGGGCCCAGATACACAGTCACTAGCCCAGTCACTAACCCAGACACGGTCTAGTACAGCCTAGCGATCGAAGTATTTTTATATTTGTATTAATGCAGAAAACTACAACTAGTCGGAGATATCCTGGATTTTGGAATACGGCGGATCAGTGCACATAGGTAAAATTTTGTTGGTAAATTGTTATACAGGTCAAGTATACGGAAGCCATCGGTCATGGAAGACTCGGTGAAGATACCAAAATTATGTGCGGAAAACTGGCCGTTATGGAAGTTCCAGATGAAGGTCATACTTAATGCCTTAGAAGTAGGTGGTATGGTTTCAGGTGAATGGACTAAACCAGGATTACCTATAAAGAAGTCGTCGGAAACAGGAAGCCAAAACACGTTGGCAAAAGCATACAAACGCTTGGTTAAAAGCGGACGGTAAATGTC
>NW_021772281.1:0-1172 GCF_005508785.2 Acyrthosiphon pisum | reverse complement strand
CATTACAGGACGTATATTTTATAAAAATAAATATGAAGTAAAAATATTTGGAAACATTTATAAAAAAGTGTTGAAACAGAAACAGGTTCTAAGGTTAAAATATTAAGAACGGATAACGGATTAGAATTCGTGAATAAAAAAATTACAGGTATTTTGCAAAAATACGGCATACGGCACTAATTGACAGTTCCATATACGCCGGAAAAAAATGGAAAAGTCGAACGAGAGAATTGTACAATCGTTGAATCAGCAAGGACCATTGATTTGTGCGAAAAATCTGGATGTCTCACTCTGGGCAGAATCTGTAAACACGGCTGTTTACACGCTAAATCGGACAGGTACTAGTTCGGTTAAGAGTTGCTCGCCATACAAGGTTATGCCAGATATAAAACATTTACTTGTTTTTGGTACTGTCGTATATACACACATACCAAAACAAAAACGTAAGAAGTGGGATCCAAAGAGTGAAAAAGGTATATTTGTTGGCTATTCGAATAAAATGAAAGGTTATCGTGTGTATTATTCGAAAACAAATACAATTTCGTTGCCTAGGGACATCATATTTCGAAAGCAATAAATTTGAGGATATAATTGTAGACAAATTAGAATTCACAGATACACCGACTCAGATCAAGGATGATCCGGTCAAGGTCGAATCGACGATGGTCGACAACAGGAGTGGCATGGTATTGAGGGATCGGAACACATTAAAAGCGCCGATCCGGTACAATGTGTCGTCGTTCATCGCCAATTGCGACCAGCCACTAAATCGTGATGAAGCAATCAGTGGCCCGCATAAAAATGAATGGGAGGACGCTATGCACGATGAAATAACGTCATTACACGAAAACAACACTTGGTCACTAGTTAATTTATTTGCCTCAGGGCAAGAATGCATTACGTAATGCATGGGTATTCAAAACCAAATATAAAACCAGTGTTGAGCATTATCTAGATAAATTATCTAGATAAATAATAAATTATCTTTTATCTTATCTAGATAAATAAATTATGGGTAAATATATATATTTTTTTTTGAACCACAAAAAAGGTACTTATGGTATATTTTTATTTTGAAAAATAAACCATTGAATTTAAAATAATAATAATTTTCCGTAATTTCTTATTTACGTAATTTCTAATAATTCTATACGGCCCGATACGGTTAATTA
>NW_021772280.1:0-794 GCF_005508785.2 Acyrthosiphon pisum | reverse complement strand
AAAAAAAACTTTTCTAGTGTTTTCAGTTTTTCATTACAGATTTATCACAGTATCAAAAACATACTTAATAAAAACATATTTTTATAGTTAACACATTACATTTTACATTTTTACCGTTCATACATTCTGTGTATATACTGTAAAGTGTATAGTAAAGATATTTTTAGATAGAATAGATGCATATTATTATTATTATGTCTTTTGTCTATCAGTAACCAGGGGCGGACTGGCCCAGGGTGCTATACACCAAGTAGCACCCCGGGCCCCCGTTTGTATTTATGATCCGGCCCCCGATTACCACAGTCGGTATACGGTATAATACTGGTATAATACGGTATTATACAAAATAAAAATAAAATAACATATTTCAACATCTCTACAAATAAACAACATGTTATTCTTAATTTTTTTTTTATATTTACTTATAAAACTAAGGGCTCTTTCCTAATTTAAGTAGGTTTGAAAAAAAATTACGGGCCCCTAGTTAATTTTGCACCCAGGCCAAAAATAGCCAGTCCACCCCTGTCTGTAGCCATTTACCATTTACACATATTTGTGTGTGCCAGTGGATAAAGTGATACCGATATCATTTTATCAATTATCAAATTAAAGAACACAATATTATAATATTATTTATGATTATCAGTGAATAGCTGCGGTGCATGCACAATTAAAGATTGGCAAACTGAAGGCCATCTGGCCATAGTATTAATTAGGCCTAGGCCAATTGTGGACAACAAAATTACAGGGTGTGCGAGTGCACACCCTGCGCTCCCCTCAAATGGCGCCCCTGT
>NW_021772279.1:0-9951 GCF_005508785.2 Acyrthosiphon pisum | reverse complement strand
AATTTATGATACTGTAGAAGCAATGTAAATCCTATCCAGATAATTAATAAAAATGTCTTGTATCAAATATTTTATGCATCTAACTAAATTACAAATATAATATAATGTAAGTGACTTAGTTATTCTTAAAATATGTAAAAACTTGGGTATACCTAAAAGAGTTATATCAAATGTTGTCAAACATCGTTTTAGTGGTGTTTCGATTGCTTGCGTGCCGATGTCCAATACTTTTGTACGGCCCATCTTTTCAGAAAAGCCACTGAACACATGGCTTAATATTTTGTGCCTTGAACCCGGCATGATGAATAAACTTGTTAAACTCTGAAAAATAAAAAACAAATTTATTCAACACTTAAAAACTATAATAAATGTTTTTATTTTATTAAATTATCAACTATCGGATTTAAAAAGGGTGGAAGTATAGGTAACCGCGGTCCGCGGTAACTGCTATGCTGTACGGTATAAAGTCGTGTACTCGTGTGTACCACATCATTGAGTAAATCACTGTAATGGTCAATGGATGTATTAAGTTTGATTCCAATGTTAAATCATTGCAGATGGTCTGTCAGCCAATTATCATACAAATATATTGCTATTAATGATTATAGTACCTAATTTATTTTACTATAGTCTAACTATACTAGAGTCTAACCGTTCGGCTAATACGAAGACTAAAAGATTAAAAATTAGAACTTAATTGTTTTTCAATCCTCAAGGATTTATAATCGTTGTCAAACCTTTTACTTATGTAATTATTAGTTGTTTCTTATTAAACTGTTAGTTCTTGTAGTCTTATTGCATCAGTTTTTTTTTACAGAACAAAATAACAGAACATAATACATTATGTAGCTCCACACAGAGTGGAGTAGAATAATGCTCAACACTAAAATAATATATTATGGATTCTCGATAACATTGAATACCTAAAACTAAATTGATTACTTGGAATTAGAAATAATAATACCGCGGAATCTTGTGCATTAATAAAAACGATTACCTATAATGTATCCGGTATTTAATCACGATTTAGTACCTAGGTATTAAAAAAAGTAAATATAATATAATGTGTACTACATACATATTATAATTGATAGATAATAATAATTAATGACTAACTTTCTTATGCGTAGTTCAGATATAAGGTTATGTTATAGATATAATCTTCTGGATAAGAATACTAATTGATATTTATTTTACTCATCATTAGGTATATTACTGAATTATCTTACCTACTTTATGGTAACACATATTGTTAAAAGTATACATAATCTCAATTAATGGCATAGATTACATGAAATATAATATCATTACATACATGAATACATTTAACAGTGTCAGAAATATATAATGCATAATATTATAAGTTATGCACCTATAGGTACCATATGTAACAATGAAACCTACGCATTCAATTTAAACTAATATAAAATATATTACGTCCATATGTTGAACATATAGGTATCCGCCTATATAGCTCATATTAGCAGTGTGGAAAAATACAGTAGGTACTTATACTTGGGTTAATAAATTTGAACCACGATCAGCAAGCCTCGCGTAGAATTTTTTTTTTTTTGTTCCTTTTCCCTGTTTATTATTAATTTAAATCATAATTTTTATTACGTTTGTTTAATTACATTTTCGCGGGCTATGAATCCTAGTTGTTATATATATATATTTTTAAATAAAGATTAAGTATAAAGCATGCTTGTATACGTATATCTATAGGGATGGCTTTAGAGAATATGCACTACACACCCGAACAAAAATATAATATCCCTCCCCCCCCACCCAAACAGTATTTAGAAATGAGAGTTTTCAGATTGCTTTACTATTGCGGATTATTTGTTAAGGGTGTCGGTCCCGGTTTTTCCAATTTTCCGTAATTCTATATAAAATTTGAAAATTATAGTTTATATTTTATTTATTTTATTTTATTTACTACCTACCTTAATTATAATACTTTTCCACTAATCTACAGCTCAATACCTATTTGGGGGGGGGGGGGAGGGAGGGTTGATAAGGAGTATTTTATCAACGAAAATGACTTTACAGGAAGAACTTGCATGCCCTAGCTGTAGAATAATCGGATTTCGTTAAATTTTTTTTATATAAAATAAAATAAAATTTTTTAGGTCTGATTAAGGGCCAAATTTTTATTTTGTTTTAAATAGTGGTAGAAAAATACGTTTGAAAAAGAACAAATATTGTGCATTATTCAAATGCATATTTTTGCTTCTATAATTATAATTTTGAAAATCGGTCTTGATCCGATCTGTAAAATGTTTACTTCTTTTAATTGTACTATTCTACAGGGCGTAAGAGTTTTTCCTGTGAGACATGTTTTCGTACTAAAAAACGCACCGGCTTCGATGCCCTTAAATAAAACTATATGGAAAGCTTATTATATTGTTTTATTGATTATTATAAGGTAGCTTGACTTATGGAAATTGTATGTATACATTTTATGTGGTAGGACAGTTGATTTAATTTAAGGAACTTATTGACTTACCTAATACATAAAATTAATGTTTGTTTGTTTGTTCGTGCTCTATAAACTAAAAAATTACTGGACCGTTTTCAATAAAAAGTTATCACCAATAGATATTTATTGAAACTCGGGAAATGTTTGTACTTTGTAGCTTTGTTTTTCAACCCAATTACCCCAGGTCAATGTAAGGTACCATACGATGATAATAATAATTGTATGATGGCTTTAAAATTAATTTTGTTTCTACTCACTAAACAAAATAAAACCGAGATGGGCAATCTACCGGCGACAACCCGTAGTATTAAGTAACTATATATAAATACTTGTGCTATTTTAAATTTTAAGTAAAACATGAAATATAATATGAGGTTAAACGATGGTAGTTTTATTATTTTTTCATTATACGTGTATTGTAGACATTTTAGATTCTGAGTGCAAAAATGAATTATGAATGTATTGATTTTACAATGATGTGTGCGTTCTTTTATATATATATTTCTTGTATCTGTCATCAACTTTAGGGGCAATAAATACTTCGATTTTCTACTCAACATATTTTCTGGTAGGACAGTAAATCTAGTTGGTATTTGGTGGTTCAAAAATAGATACTCTCGGTGTTTCCAAAAGCGTCCAACATTTTTAAATTTTTATATATTTTTTATTTATAAAGGGATCCCGATGGAAAATGTTCAATTTTATTTTTCAATTATTGTTTTCACTCGATCACAAAACATGAAAAAATAATACAAGGTTCCTCATACGTAAGTTGTTATTAGTGTATAATTAAAAAAAAAATTAAGTGTACATTAACTCTATTTTTTTGAGTGTGAATTTATAAGCATTTAATTCTGCAACCAAAAATTCTTAAATATATATAAACAGTTTTTTATACACATTTTAAATTCAATTTTTAGGCAAAAAGTAATTCAACCTAAGTACTGTATTACCTACTAATAGTATAATAATTAATAAGTTAATTAAATAGCAATAATATTTATAAATATACTTAGTAATATATATCCATATAATATGCTTAAACAGACTGCAGTCTTCAATCGTTTTTCGATTTTATATCATTGATTCAAATTTAACACATCCATTACGACACCTAGTGTACAGCAGATAAATACCTACTTGCCCACATTCTTTTGATTAAAGGCGAAATCGATTTAGTATAGGTGCATATATAACTAGGTATGTGTGCCTAAGTAATTTAAAGAATTATTTTTTTCGATTTCCTCATTACTTTTTCTATGCGTAATGACATTTTACTGAGAAATGCTAGTATTCGTTTTCAGAAATATTAAACTTGGTAATATCAACCTAGGATGTTATGGAGTTTAGTTATTTTTATTAAATATAACTAAAAAAATATTAACCACAAATAGGCACTTAATGCATTAAGTAAACTTGTGTTCCTATTATTATTCCATTTCTTTGCATATTGCATTACATATCCGTAAATTAAGTGCTCTTAATTTTTATACAGTATAAATATACCTATATTGTCGTACCTATGACACTATTTTCTTTCGTGATTGAATTAATCTTTATTACCCCACCGGCCCCCAATTTTATCCATAACCTCCCAGTTTTTAATCATATTTTATTTAAAAATATTAATTATCAGGGTTTGTGCTGCTGATACAATTCTAGCATTCCCCCTCCCCTACAGAAATTTCCCTAGTTGCGCCTATGGATCGGTTATTCTTTTAAGACATTAAATAATTGGTATGTACTATCGAAAACAGTGAAAATAAATTTTATATAGAAATAAGCGATTTCAAAATATAATTTTTTAACAGTTAATATTATTTTGTAAAATGAAGTTTTACACAATTAATATGAAAAAAAATTAAAAATATGTAAATTTATTTATTTTCTGTGACCTCGAGTCTGAGAACCGCTACAGCTAGTTTAAATATTACTCCAAATTCAAAATTGTTGTAATACGTGTTTTCGAAAAACTGCTGTACAAACCATGTACAAGTTGCAGCAGATTAACACGACTACTTTAAAAACGTCTACACGGGAAACGGCTAAAGTGATAGTGTGGTACCGTTAGATCCAAGATGGTTAAATGGCGCTAAAATATTATTCACATCCGATCACCGATACCTATACACACAGATATACACCATACACGAGGCATTGCCCCGACCCAACGTAATGTTTTCTCAGGACGTAACTCACAACTGTATTACCTATTCATGTTCCATACGGTCATCAAAAATTAAATTTATACTATTCGAAAATCAGCACGGAACGGGTTTTATTCATGAGTGGCGCGAGTGGAGAGAAAATTAAACTTAAAACGACAGAAAAAAAAATCGTATATAGGTATAGGTGCGGTATAATATAAATTATATTTTTATAGATGTATGTCTGCAGCGTATATGCATACAGAATGTGTGACCTCCAGAGTCAACACACGACATACCTATTTGAAATCGCTAAATCCTCCAGGTGCACCCTGTATAACCTACTGTACATATTGTTATTATATGGGTGCATATACTGCGGGGAATATCGTTACAGACGATCTGATATACATATTTCATGCGAGGCGACGACGGTGTAATGTAGATTGTAGGTACGATGAATAGAAAAGGGTTCAAATGTTCAAAATATTACTTACCAAACAACACTACAATAATATAATGTTATGCACGGTCAATAGTCAGTACAAATCGGCAGCATACATTTCGATTTATAACTTGTTTTTGTTGTTTTTCGTCCCTGAAACTGCAAGTGCGTCACTTACACTGTTTTAATTATTATTAATTTATTGCATGATCAGTCTAACATAATATTATTATATCACGTCGGAATATTGTTATTGTCGGTCGGTTGGTTTTTGTTTTATCGGTGACAATAATTGTGGGTTTTTTGTTTTTAAACGACGACTACCAGACGGCGGCACGGACGCACTGCGTGACGTACTGCAGCGGACCCGGAAAATCGATTTGCAAACGCAACCGTCCAGGGGCCGCTCGTTAGTCGTTTGGTTCATGCGCGGGTATATCGCCGGCCATATACGGTTATGGTGTTACCCGTAGTCTGTAAAGAGGTTCATAGATATCGTATAAGCCCGTCGAATCGACAGCAGCTGCGAATGATGCCAACACTACAAATGGCAATGTGGTTACACCAGGATTTCGTTCTAAGGGAGGGCAAACTTGGGACCATAATAATATGTTGGTATGACCGAATAAAAATATTTAGGTATGTTGTAACTTGTCACTAGGCACTTGTCACTTGTCTGCAGGGAGTTTTATGCTCACTTCACCATAATATTAATTTAGGCACATTGGTACGATTATGTACTAAGTATAAACGTATAATGTATGGCAGGGAGAAGGTGCTTACGTGAAAAAAGTGCTTTAATTTTTCTAGTTGAATACAGCGATAAGAAATTTAAATGTTTTATATTATAATATTATGTTATACACTACCCATATGTAGGGTGATCAGTGATCACCTATTCACTTAGCATGTTCACTCCTCCCACTTATCTTTTAATAGTTAATTTATTAACATTAATATTCTTTAAAATACTTTTATAGATTACATTATTATTATTAAAATATCCTATGAAACAAAGATTTCGAATCGGACACGCACAAATGCTTAATCATATTATAATTATGGCTACATTATAGTGTACACAGTACAGTAGTACTCCCATTATAATATAGTATATAGGTACTAATAATTGATGTACTCGTTATATTATTATAAGGTATGGATATAGAAGACGTTCGTGGTTCATATAATATAGTAAACATAATATGACAGTGTTGTCATATTATGTCATATTATTATTTCGACTTTGAAGCCATTGTTGAAACCACGTGAATCTCTAGATGTTTATTGATTTTCTAGAAAACATTTTATATCAATTATTGTGGACTCACAGAGTTGATTTAAATTATAAAAACTATACCCACTTAGTTGTTTCGAACTACAATATTATTATGTATTATACTATTATTTACAATATTCACTAAAACTCGTTATTATTATATCAGATGTGAAACGAATATTATTTTGACAAATTAAAAACATTACAAATGTTTAAAAATGTATGATATAAGTCAATGAAATGTTATATAATCAAAAAGCATTATACAATATTATACATAGGATATAAAATATTATATTATTTTATTATTATTAGGTATTGAAAACCAAAAAAAACTGGTTATTTAGATTTTATCACTGATAAGAACTGTCAACAAATTACAATTATTATCACGGTTTAAGATATACCTTTAATATATCTTAAACCGTGATTATTATCATAATTAGATTAGGTATTATCTAATCTTGTATGGATATGATCAAATAAGTTTACCTATTACGAATTCTTTCACCGTTGCATTAATGATTATCACATGCACATTGGTTATTTCTACAGTTTAATTCAGCAGTCATAATATAATATCATATACTGACATAGTGTAAGTTATATCGACTAAAGTTTAACAAAATTTACTTCAGTCAAGTTTAATGTATTTAAACATAGATGGAGCTCGTTATTCAATTTTAAAATTGACAAAAGAATGAGACAATTAAAACCAGAATCCGATTCCCACCTTCGGTTTCTTTAAGAGATGAATATAATATGACATATATAAATTCGTAGGTAACAAAATATTTTGATCACACATATTTGTTTTACTTATAGCACACTATTTGGTAGTTTGCTACCTTAAGATTATTATATTTAAAAATAAAACTTTTAAATAGTATTAGGTAGTTATTATGTGAGATTTAAAATATACCTATATATGTATATGACGTAAAATACATTCATAATATAATAATAAGTATTAACTATATTATGATTGTGGCGCGGTGGTTGTATTCAGTCATACGAGACGTGTTCCAAGTGCAAGCATCGGTCGGTATCACAAGTTTCCAGATGGGTGATAACCCAGGTTTTTAGTGACAAATCCTTGCTACACATACACACACTTGTTTCAATCCCTCGTAAAGGCCCTCTACAAAGGGGGGCCAGCTAATGGCCTTAGTTGCCGGGCTTAAGATCAAAAAAAAAAAAAAAAAATAGGATTGAAATTATTTAAATATTTTATATTTTATTGTACAAATATATATTTATCAGAGATATAGCAGGTACACGATATATTAGTATATATTATATATTATCATAAACTTATAATATGTTAACTGTATAAACAAGCAATTTATTATTAATAACAATACTAATTGTAAATAAGCATACATTTTAAATTCTAACTGAAGCAAGACTATAATATTATATTAGTGACAGTATTAACATTGATTATTGGTTTTATTTTTAATGGTACCTACTAGATAGGGCTTTGAAGAAATATTTTTTTATTTTCTTTCAACCATTAGTGTATTTTAGGGGTAAAATGAGTAACTAACTTAAAATAATATTTAACAAAATGTAATTATTGTTTTTTTTCATTATTTACCTACCTACCTTCTAAACAAACAATACATCTTAAGACTTGTTATTTATTTAAGCTTAAAAAAAAGTTTTGATCATTTTCAGTCAACAAATAGGAAGTGGACAATTTTTTGCTTTATTTTACTTTTTTACCTATGTATAATTTTCAATTTTTATTTTTATGGCTCGAAATTTTAATTTAAGAATAATATATTAGTCAATTGATAAAATATTCAAAATAGTTAATCCTTAGAATTTTTTTAAAATATTTTCCTTTACGCTATGTATAACAAAGATAATACTGATAATAGAAGCTGCTCTCAGAATAGTTTTTTTTTTAAATTTGATTTAAAACTATGAAAAAGATATAATAGAATACAACTTCCATGACGTCGCAAAATAAATAATATGCGGGACCAGTAAAATGGGTGAGACCGGGAAGGGAAGGTTATATTTTTGGTTGAAAACGGTGATGCCCAGTAAAATAAATGCAGTTGTTAAAAGTGTATTTAATTATTTATTTATTTATTTATTTTCACATTATAACATGCTAGCATAATATAACACAGTTTGTATGTGTTATGGTAACTAATTTTTATTTTAAATAACCTTGAATACGATATAATTATTGTCGGTAATTATATGATAAAGTATTAAATATTAAATGTATTATCGCTATAATAATGTTCATTAAGACGTTTTCATATAATTACATATTTGTGTGTGAATTTTTATTGTACGGGCTAAATATTCAAAAGGATAAAAATTAAAAATAATAAGTATTATAAATAATTTATAACTACCTATAACTTATAATATATAAACCATTATTATTTATCGTTAGGAACTATATGTACAATAGTTGCATTTTAGATTTAAGGAGAAATTGAAAACTGCAAAAAATTGGTATTATAATATAATGGTTTTTATTATTATTTTTTTTTATCTTTTTCCATGGACATTTTTTTTTGTATAGAACGAAAACGAGATGGGTGGTACTTTAAATAGATACATTTCGATTTTCTCAGCGTAATGAAAAATTACAGTCTCACTTGACAACCATCAAAAATGTTTGACAAGTCAGCAAGCGTGATTTTTACTGAACTCTGATGTAGAATCGTTTTTTTAACCATGATGTTTTTTATCATTGTGTTCAAAACTAATATCAGAACACACAGGTTTTTTGAACAAAGCGAGACAAGTTTCCGTTTAAATTTTTACAATTATAAATTATTACTTCATATATATTATATATTGTGAAGTAATAATATTGATCGATAATAATATAGGTAAATTAGGTATAGATATAAATACACAACTATATGTCATATATTCATTTCATGATCATAATGTTTTTTAACACATAAATCATTTATAGTAACAAATTAATAATATTAGAAAAAAAATATATGGATATAATATGACAAGTGAACAATTTCATTTGAATTACAAATAACCTCAAATATATCCCCGGACGTCACCCGTTTGAGCGCGGGTACCTTTTTTTTACTAATAAGGTCATTTTATCCCACTTATTTTAGCCCATTTCAGCATGGTGTACGTTTTATATGGAGGTTTGCGTTTGGGCAAATTTAAAAAAAATGCAATGTGTTTGGACAATTTAACATAATCCGTTTGGGCGAGTGATTTTAAAACATTGTAATGTCTTTGGGTGATCTTTTTTAATATCCTGGGATGCTTATTCTATCAATCCATTTTCTCTCTCATTTTCACAGACTTGGGTTGTCCATGAATTCCACGGGTATGATTAAAATTGGATAATTTTATATGTGTGTGATTAAAAATTGAAATAATTGAAAATCAAGTTGAAATATATCTAAAATTAAAATGATATGTAAGTTAAATATAATACAAGTGTGTGTAATTAAAAATTGAAATTATGTGCCATATTTTAATATTTAGATTGATATAAGATTCCCTATAGATTTTATATATTATTTTTATCTTAATCTTTACAAACATACAATTTTATCTTTTATATTGTATCATCATACTAGCTCAA
>NW_021772278.1:0-801 GCF_005508785.2 Acyrthosiphon pisum | reverse complement strand
TTTGATGGGAAAGTGAATGTAGTTGGTGCATTTGGGAGATCAATATTTGAAATTCATATAGTTTTCAAAAGCGCCGTGAAAAACAAAAGAAAAATTAAGGAAAAACGGGAATTTTTACGCAAAATCTGTTTTTGAGAAAATTGATTTTGGTTTTTGGTGTAACTTTAAAACGAATGACTGTAGATACATGAAATTTTCACTGGTTGTTTAAATTTCCATTTTCTATACATGATAAAATTTTCAAAATATTTTGATTTGTTTTGAGCTGTTTACGGACAATTTCAGTTTCCAATTTAATTAGTTTTTTTTTCTATGAATGTCAATAAAACTTTATTTGTTGTGTTAAAATATTTGAAAATTTAATACAAGGCTAACTACTATATTGTTACAATGACATTTGAAAAATATTAAAAATCCTTAGTCACAGTTTTTTTTTATTAGCATTTAAAGTTCAAAAATTGACAAAGTATGGAAAAATCACGAAAATTAGCAAATTATTTTGAGTTAATAATTCGTAAAAATTTTTCTTTTTAGAACTAAGATTTTAAAATGTAATACAAGATTCCTTATAGGATTATCTACCTTAATCAAAAAAAAAATGTCTATAACAAACTCAAATCAAATTTTTATGAGCGTTTGAAATTCATATTTTTACTACATTTGATATTCGCTCGATTTCTCATGTGACAATATTCTTATTTTATTGTTATTAAAAACTGAATGACTGTAGATATTTGAAAATTTCACTGAATGTTTATATTAGCATTTTCTATATACGATAAAATTTTGAAAATAATTTGA
>NW_021772277.1:0-996 GCF_005508785.2 Acyrthosiphon pisum | reverse complement strand
CATATATTTCAATCTAATTATTGTCGTCGTCGATAACAAGAAATTGTTTATCATCGACGACGATCGATGACGGAACGCAATTTAGCTATAAGCCTATAACACATTACCACAGTACCTAACACAATTACACACTCGCACACAATACGAATAAAATTATATTATTTTATTTTTCGTAAATTTATATTTTATAATACTGTATTTTGTAGTTGTAATGAACCACGAAAATAATCAAAGACCCAATATATTATATAAATTACACAAACCTATTTTAGGGATTTTTTTGGGGAGCGTACGCCCGCTTCGCCCCTCCCCCTTGGATCCGCGCCTGTCACTAAGGGCCGTTCTTATAATGTCCGGTAAAGTACTACCACCTGGTTCCAATAACGAACCAGGTGGTAACCACGAACAAGGTCGAAACTATAAGAGCCGGTCATTTTGGAAACGTACTAAAAAATTCTCCAGGCGATTATTGTGCTGCGCGTAGTTCCGAGCAATTATTGCTGTTGTGCCGTCTACTATACCGTATAGCCGTATAGGTACAATCTACAACAATTATTTACATGCTCTGTCGAAGGTGTATGATATGTATAAAATTTATGAAATTTATAAAATTTAGTAAAATGAAATGTTCAAGTAATAATTTTTATCAGCTACACATTATTAAATTATTTATGTAAGAGGTATATTATTATGTATAAGTTAAGCTTTTGATAAATATTCCTGTATATGTAAAAATATTTGAAATAATTATAGGTAGGTACCTACTGTAAATTGTATTAATTTAGCACAAATATATATTTTCGTTGAATAATTCAATTGGTTTCTTTTTTTATATATATTATAAGTAAATGCCAAAACGCTATGTAAAATTAATTTATAACGTGTGAAAATATTGTGAATAGTTATTTCGTTATTTTTTGTAACTGCTTTGAAAAAAATTTACATGAGTGACTTGAAATTGAATTTAATCTTTTTGACCGAAGAACAAAAATTGTT
>NW_021772276.1:0-3398 GCF_005508785.2 Acyrthosiphon pisum | reverse complement strand
CTTACACGTTAACTTAAGTATATTAAACCCTATCTTTTTGTAAAAAAATGATGAAAAAATATAAACTATTGCAGAAACGGGACAGGATTCCACCGCTACACGTGCGCGTAATAAGGTCAATATTTAGACGGGACGAGTCGTAATTAACTCAAAAATGAACTAATACTTATGAAACTTACACGTCAACTTAAGTATATTAAACCCTATCTTTCGGTAAAAAAATTATGAAAAAATATTAAGTATTGGAGAAACGGGACGGGATTCCTCCGCTACACGTGCGGGTAATTAGGTTAATATTTAGACGGGACGAGCTGTAGTTAAATCAAAAATTAATAAAAACTTACTAAAAGTATATCAAAATTTAGGGTTGATTAAACCCTATGTTTTTGTAAAAAAGTTATGAAAAAATATTAAGTATTGGAGAAACGGGACGGGATTCCACCGACACACGTGTGCGTAATTAGGTCAATATTTAGACGGGACGAGTTGTAATTAACTCAAAAATGAACTAATACTTATTAAACGTATTTCAAAATTTAGGGTTGATTAAACCCTATCTTTGGTAACAAAATGATGAAAAATAAAAACTATTGCAGAAACGGGACAGGATTCCACCGCTACACGTGCGCGTTATTAGGTTAATATTTAGACGGGACGAGCTGTAGTTAAATCAAAAATTAATTAAAAATTACTAAAAGTATATCAAAATTTAGGGTTGATTAAACCCTATGTTTTTGTAAAAAAGTTATGAAAAAATATTAAGTATTGGAGAAACGGGACGGGATTCTACCGCCACAGGTGCTGAAATATAGTCCAAATTGTAGACGGGACGAGTTGTAGTTAATTCAAAAATGAACTAAGACTTATGAAACTTACACGTTAACTTAAGTATATTAAACTCTATCTTTTTGTAAAAAAATGATGAAAAAATATAAACTATTGCAGAAACGGGACAGGATTCCACCGCTACACGTGCGCGTAATTAGGTTAATATTTAGACGGGACGAGCTGTAGTTAAATCAAAAATTAATTAAAACTTACTAAAAGTATATCAAAATTTAGGGTTAATTAAACCCTATCTTTTGGTAAAAAAATTATGAAAAAATATTAAGTATTGGAGAAACGGGACGGGATTCCACCGCCACAGGTGCTGAAATATAGTCCAAATTGTAGACGGGACGAGTTGTTGTTAATTCAAAAATGAACTAATACTTATTAAACGTATTTCAAAAATTTAAGTATATTAAACCCTATCTTTTGGTAAAAAAATTATGATAAAATATTAAGTATTGGAGAAACGGGACGGGATTCAACCGACACACGTGTGCGTAATTAGGTAAATATTTAGACGGGACGAGTTGTAAGTAACTCAAAAATGAACTAATACTTATTAAACGTATTTCAAAATTTAGGGTTGATTAAACCCTATCTTTGGTAACAAAATGATGAAAAATAAAAACTATTGCAGAAACGGGACAGGATTCCACCGCTACACGTGCGCGTAATTAGGTTAATATTTAGACGGGACGAGCTGTAGTTAAATCAAAAATTAATTAAAAATTACTAAAAGTATATCAAAATTTAGGGTTGATTAAACCCTATGTTTTTGTAAAAAAGTTATGAAAAAATATTAAGTATTGGAGAAACGGGACGGGATTCCACCGCCACAGGTGCTGAAATATAGTCCAAATTGTAGACGGGACGAGTTGTAGTTAATTCAAAAATGAACTAATACTTATTAAAAGTATATCAAAATTTAGGGTTGATTAAACCCTATGTTTTGGTAAAAAAGTTATGAAAAAATATTAAGTATTGGAGAAACGGGACGGGATTCCACCGACACACGTGTGCGTAATTAGGTCAATATTTAGACGGGACGAGTTGTAATTAACTCAAAAATGAACTAATACTTATTAAACGTATTTCAAAATTTAGGGTTGATTAAACCCTATCTTTGGTAACAAAATGATGAAAAATAAAAACTATTGCAGAAACGGGACAGGATTCCACCGCTACACGTGCGCGTTATTAGGTTAATATTTAGACGGGACGAGCTGTAGTTAAATCAAAAATTAATTAAAAATTACTAAAAGTATATCAAAATTTAGGGTTGATTAAACCCTATGTTTTTGTAAAAAAGTTATGAAAAAATATTAAGTATTGGAGAAACGGGACGGGATTCTACCGCCACAGGTGCTGAAATATAGTCCAAATTGTAGACGGGACGAGTTGTAGTTAATTCAAAAATGAACTAAGACTTATGAAACTTACACGTTAACTTAAGTATATTAAACTCTATCTTTTTGTAAAAAAATGATGAAAAAATATAAACTATTGCAGAAACGGGACAGGATTCCACCGCTACACGTGCGCGTAATTAGGTTAATATTTAGACGGGACGAGCTGTAGTTAAATCAAAAATTAATTAAAACTTACTAAAAGTATATCAAAATTTAGGGTTAATTAAACCCTATCTTTTGGTAAAAAATTTATGAAAAAATATTAAGTATTGGAGAAACGGGACGGGATTCCACCGCCACAGGTGCTGAAATATAGTCCAAATTGTAGACGGGACGAGTTGTTGTTAATTCAAAAATGAACTAATACTTATTAAACGTATTTCAAAAATTTAAGTATATTAAACCCTATCTTTTGGTAAAAAAATTATGATAAAATATTAAGTATTGGAGAAACGGGACGGGATTCCACCGACACACGTGTGCGTAATTAGGTCAATATTTAGACGGGACGAGTTGTAAGTAACACAAAAATGAACTAATACTTATTAAACGTATTTCAAAATTTAGGGTTGATTAAACCCTATCTTTGGTAACAAAATGATGAAAAATAAAAACTATTGCAGAAACGGGACAGGATTCCACCGCTACACGTGCGCGTAATTAGGTTAATATTTAGACGGGACGAGCTGTAGTTAAATCAAAAATTAATTAAAAATTACTAAAAGTATATCAAAATTTAGGGTTGATTAAACCCTATGTTTTTGTAAAAAAGTTATGAAAAAATATTAAGTATTGGAGAAACGGGACGGGATTCCACCGCCACAGGTGCTGAAATATAGTCCAAATTGTAGACGGGACGAGTTGTAGTTAATTCAAAAATGAACTAAGACTTATTAAACGTATTTCAAAATTTAGGGTTGATTAAACCCTATCTTTGGTAACAAAATGATGAAAAATAAAAACTATTGCAGAAACGGGACAGGATTCCACCGCTACACGTGCGCGTAATTAGGTTAATATTTAGACGGGACGAGCTGTAGTTAAATCAAAAATTAATTAAAAATTACTAAAAGTATATCAAAATTTAGGGTTGATTAAACCCTATGTTTTTGTAAAAAAGTTATGAAAAAATATTAAGTATTGGAGAAACGGGACGGG
>NW_021772275.1:0-783 GCF_005508785.2 Acyrthosiphon pisum | reverse complement strand
GATATATTATACCGAGGTCTTGGCAACATTATTATTATTATTATTATTATTAGTCTTTTTTAAAAACTCCCGCTCATTCGCGCTGTGACAAGAAGCGGGGCGAGGATATTTTATACGCCTACATACGGTGTTCTGATGGCTAACACTTCTCCATCAGTAAGTCTTTGGAGTTAAGCATTTACGAACGTGCAATAACCATATATTAATATTTCGTCAGAGGAGTGCTCATTTTTCAACTATGTTCACAAGTCTCGATGTGTGGTAAGTTTTATACCACTCTATTTAAATTAAAATTAAAATATATTTATTATTTTTAGTCACCACAATTATTTCCAGAGACTTACAATCCGGCTCACTATATACGCTACACATAGTCAAACCAAAGGTAGAGGTCGAGGTCGTGCAAGAATCGTTAGGGTTTGATCCCGGCCAGAGATTTCCGTGGATGTCGCCCGATTATTATACGCAGGACGGACAACGAATGACGCCGGATTGGTATATCCCGCCTGTTCTTGACCTGATATCCGGTCAATTCGCAAGCGGTGGTGATGCACTACGTAAGTCTTAATGTATAAATAAAATCGCTATAGAATTACTATAAAATTACTCATATTTTCAGATAACGTGCAATCTAGCTATACCGGTGATGACTCCGCGTGGGATCAAAAAAACACTCTACACTGGAAAAAAAAAATGTTATCCAAATTTAACGCTTAAATGTGGTACCTATTAATTTTGTGTAAATAAAATATTATTATTATTTAGAACACTGAAGACTCTTTT
>NW_021772274.1:0-799 GCF_005508785.2 Acyrthosiphon pisum | reverse complement strand
AAAATCCTTTGTCACAGTTTTTTTTTATTAGCATTTAAAGTTCAAAAATTGACAAAATATGTAAAAATCACGAAAATTAGCAAATTATTTTGAGTTAATAATTCGTAAAAATTTTTCTTTTTAGAACTAAGATTTTAAAATGTAATACAAGATTCCTTACAGGATAATCTACCTTTATCAAAAAAAAAATATCTATAAGAAACTCAAATTAAATTTTTATGAGCGTTTGAAATTCATATTTTTACAACATTTGATATTCACTCGATTTTTTACGTAACGATTTTCTTATTTTGTTGTAATTAAAAAACGAGTGACTGTAGAAACTTGAAAATTTCACTGAATGTTTATATTAGCATTTTGTATATACGATAAAATTTTGAAAATAATTTGACTCTTTTTGAGCTGTTTACGGACATTGTAATTTTTCAATTTTTTTAGTTTTTTTTTCTATAAATATCAATAAAGTTTTATCTATTGGGCCGAAAAGTGTAAAAAATTAATACAAGGCTCCTGATACATTGTAACAATAGCAGTTGAAAAATATCAAAAATACATAGTCACAATTATTTTTTATAAGCACTTGAAGTTGAAATTTTGACAAAATTTATCAAATTTAAAATTGAATAATTATTTTGTAGTTAAAAATTTATAAAATGTTCAACTTTTCTATCTAAGGATTGAAAATTTAAAACAAGATTCCACGTAAATATTTAATTCTGTTACCAAAAACTCTAAGAAATACATAAGCACAGTTTATTTTTATTGTCATTTTAAGTTAAAATTTGGACGAAATTACGTA
>NW_021772273.1:0-768 GCF_005508785.2 Acyrthosiphon pisum | reverse complement strand
AGAAAATGTATATCGTGGTGCGTTGGGGAGTTCAAAATTTAAAATTCCATGTAATTTTCAAAAGCGTCAAGAAAAACCAAAGAAAAATTAAGGAAAAACGGGAATTTTTACGCAAAATCGATTTTTCACAAAATTGTATTTGGTTTTTGGTGTAACTTTAAAACAAATTACCGTAGATACATGAAATTTTCAATGGTTGTTTATATTTCCATTTTCTATACACGATAAAATTTTCAAAATATTTTGACTTATTTTGAGCTCTTTACGGACATTTTCATTTTCCATTTTTTTTTAGTTTTTTTTCTAAAAATATCAATAAAATTTTATTTGTTGGATAAAAAAGCTTGAAAATTTAATAGAAGGCTCCTAGTATATTGTTTCAAAGGCAGATGAAAAATATTAAAAATCGTTAGTCACAGTTTTTTTTTATAAGCATTTAAAGTTCAAAAAATGACAAAATATGGAAAAATCACGAAAATTTGCAAATTATTTCGAGTTAGAAATTCATAAAAATTTTTCTTTTTAAATCTAAGTTATGGAAAATGTAATACAAGATTCCTTATAAGATTATCTACTTTTCTCAAACAAAAAATATCTATAAGAAAGTCAAATTAAATTTTTATGATCGTTTGAAATTAAAATTTTTACAACATTGAATATTCACTCGATTTCTCATGTAGCGATTTCCTTATTTTGATGTAATTCAAAAACGAACAACTGCAGATACATGAAAATTTTACTGAATGTTTAATTAACATTTCCTATACA
>NW_021772272.1:0-3532 GCF_005508785.2 Acyrthosiphon pisum | reverse complement strand
TTTTTTTTTTACTTCTATTTATTATATTTTTTTCCTTTCCATACCTACGCGTACACGTAACGCGATGAAGTTACAATACGCTCGATCACCACGTATAAAATATAATATTATTAGGTTAGGTACACTGCACATGGTGAGTACTTTCGACGAGAGTACTGAGTAGGTATAATAATATAATAAGGACGGCCGCATACACTGTATACACACTACACGATGATGATAATAATAATAAAATTAATATCGCTATAACGACAGTTTGTGCTGCAGTTATCTGTTTCGGCGCGATCGCATCTCCGGTCGTAAAATTATTATTTGATTACGAAATCCGCGCTACGGTTTAATACGCACGTGTACGACACATCATAATATATGGGCAATAATAATAATAATAATATAATATAATATGCAATCGGCGCAGGACGCGTCGCTACGACCTGATATAATATAATATTATATAATTCAAGGGAGCGCGAATACGATACGATGGTAATAATAAATTATTCGGACGTAGGTAACTGCGTCGCGATTTCTGCAGCCACGCGCGGTAATGATACGCCTATAATATAGATGGCATTAAAATATATATTAAATTATTTCATAAGACGCGTTCTGTTAAACCACGATATTATATTATGCGAATGTACTATAAAAAATAGATACCATAAAAAATAAAAAATAAAATTGGCTATAGTAATATGTAGTAATATGATGCTAATAATAAAAATAATCTAATCAAGACGGATTAATTCGAAACGGTCACGTAATGTTATAATGATAATAACACTATTAGGTATAACGTCTCGTCTGCGGGAGATGATATTATTATGCATAATATCATTCATAATGTCGTCGTGGTGTCTAACCTCACGTTGAACATGTCGTGTGTTACTACGCGATGTGCAGTAACTACCATCTTCGTTGGTTCTAATCTGCAGCAGGTTTCAAATTTGGAAAAAAACAGAGAAGCTCACAGTTCTTAACACGGCAAAAGAGTTTGATCGCAAAATTGGATTCTTAACTACCTGTATAGTCATGGAAAAGCGTACCTATATATATACAATATTCTTATGAGAATATATTTTAGTTTTAAACAAAATAATATCCATAATATTAATAATTATGTTATTGGCTTATAATATAAAAATTAGTGATTTTTCGTGAACATAAGTCGGTAATATTTCTGAAACAATATTATTATTGTCTTATACATTTTTTCTCGTGTTATCATTAAAATATTGTACCTACATTTATTGTTGTCTAATCAAACAATATAATATAGACGGTTGTAAATACATTTCACGCTTAAATCAATTGCATATACAAGCCACAAATATATTTTTGATACACACCTCTATTTTCTGAAATGAATTATTTGTACTATGGTTATTAGGTAACACATAATATTTCGCGATCATGATCTTGAATTTGATTTGAATTTTTGTTCACTGCAAAAATGACTTATTTAAAAAAACCAAACTTTTAAGCTTTTTAATTAAAACATTTTATTTGAAATTACAATCATGATTTTTTAGTTTGAATTATGATTACACTGTTATGTATTTTTATCTTTAAAATTGATTGATTAGGAGCGAGTTAAAGTTTCAACGAATTATATAAAATCCCACGGGATTTTGTAAATTTTAGGTATTTAGACTGTTAAAAATTAATACAAACATAAATCAAAAATGTATCCACTCCCAATCAGTCAATCAAGTAAAAAAATGGTGGAATGTAAAATAAAAAAAAAAATGTTTTTAAGTGTACGCAATATTCAATTTAACTAAGTACCGCTACTAAGTTTATTTTACTATTATAAATTGTTTTTTTTTTTAATTTTCTGTGGCTATTTTTAATTTCGACAAAGTGCGAAAACTTAAAAAAGTTCAAATAGGATTCTTATTTGATTCGATCAGTTCAAGGAAAAAATACTTTTATAATATGATTCAAATTCGTGAAAATTTGAAGTTTGACACATCCCTTTTTATATTCTTGGCATTGATATGATATTATACTTAATGTACGCCTTCAACGTTATTTTCTTTTCGTCTCACTGTTCACACCACAATATAGGGAGCATAAATGTGGTATCGCATTAGAGTATTAGGTACATTAAGTTTTTCTTATCGTAACACTTCGATCAAAGGTACCTATTGAGTCAAACACTGTGATTGCCACAAAACAAGTTCAGTAACACGGCGTCGTGGATATGCAATTTAGGTACACGTGGTAGTGGTATCCCTTTCCGACATCTTGTTAGTTAAAATAATACTATAATTTATTATGACCGCCTATATAACGAATGAATACAATTTTAGACAACGATTATAAATAATCAATAGACTGTGTAACCTAAGATGTTGGAATACTTACGTTATTACGCAGTCCTGTTAACGAAATAAATAAAGTAAGTATGGGTAAAAAAATTTTTAAAAAAAACATTACAATCGTCCTTCAAACACGATAAAAAGTAAACTATTTGTTAAGAAAAGAATGACAATAATATTCTCACCTTATACACTAGGATTCACTTAAGTTAAACTTAATTTAAACTTCTATGTCAACTGAAATACAATAGGAATACCACGGCCAACATTGTTCTATACTCTGACCGGAATAAAAATATTACAAGTAACGCATGTGGGCTAAGGCAAAACAATATCTTCTTCCTGGCCTAGCCATGACCACTAGTGTAAAATAATTACGGTAAGGTAACACGCACACACAACCAATCAGAAGTCGGCTGAACCGTAAAAGCGTCCACCGCCTGGACATATTAAAATATTCTTATTCCGGTTCGAGTATAGTTCTGGCCACCGATAGGTACTGCGATTGGGAGGTTATCGAACTTGACCGCTCCTCTCCTTACCCGAATCAAAATTTTTGATTTTCAATCGGCACAAACAAAATTAATTTTCAAATTTTCACTCTGCAGGTTTAAAAACGGCTCATGTCCGAAATTCTAATTCCACCCCGTCAGACCATTTCATAGAACATAATATAAACATACATTTTTAAAAGAACGTAATGTATTTATATCTTCATTTTTAAACTGAACTATATGCATGATAAAGACTATAATAATCTTTATATTACATTAAATATACAAAAATACTGATTTTTGTTATTAAATAGGTTTTAATATTTAATGCTAATGACAGTGCAATACAAACATTACTTTTTTTTTACTCCTAGTGCAATGTGACCAAAATAAGTACGATTTGACCTTATACTCTACAATTATTGTAAGACAGACCTTTGATAACGTAATCATTCATTCATTCGAGAAGGTAGGCCGATGTTTTTTTTTTTATGAGAAACGTTTAGAAGAGAAAGGTGCGCCCCGCACTCTGATCTCAAAATAATTGGAAAAAAGCTACAAATACATGTTTTTTTTTTTTATTTATATGATCATATATTTACAATTATGTACAAATAATATAATATTCAAAGAATATATTATCCTGTGCGAATGATTTTAAAACTATTTTCAAACAGAGAACTATCTTTATTTACGTGTAAATAATTTATTATT
>NW_021772271.1:0-854 GCF_005508785.2 Acyrthosiphon pisum | reverse complement strand
AAATGAATAAGGGGATAACAAATTTAATATCCAAAGCATATGGTGATACTAAACCAGAACTTTCATTACAAAAAATAAATGTGGGAGAAACGATACCTATAATCAATAATTATAAAACTATATTTCACTTGATAACAAAAGATTTACAATATCACAAGTCCAAATATAAGGATCTAAAATCTTCAATTCACAATCTAAAACTTGAGGCTACAAAACTATACATTTCAAAAATTGCAATACCCACCTTAGCTTCAGGGATAGACAAATTAAATTGGTCTATAATAAAACAATTAATACACTCAGAATTTCACAATACTAACATTAATATACATATATACTATAAAAATGTAGAAAACATAACACATGATTACATGAATCAAAAGAATATACTGACATAATTAATAATATTCATACATATTGCGATAGTAATGATAATGATAATAAAATCGAGACAAAAATAATTGATACACAGTAAAACAAAAAATCAAGCCTTTGATATATTTTATATTTTCTAAATACAGACCGGGAGAAAACGTTCTCAGTGATGGGAATTGTGGACTCTATGCCCTTTGTAATACATTAAATGACAATAAAGAAAATAAGATAACTTAAATTTAAGAACTGTTAGAATTACTAGGACTAAACGAATTACCGAACTATTGGTGGTCTGACGAAGAATTAGCCGCAATAGCACATTAGTCATTATTACAACCATGACACTTACATATATAACGATAACGACAATACGGGTATAGTATATGGGGACGGCAATAAATCACCTATAGTATTATATAATGTTAACAAAAATACTCATTGGGTCCCAGGCACGCTTACATCAAAAAAAATCGAACAAA
>NW_021772270.1:3414-15103 GCF_005508785.2 Acyrthosiphon pisum | reverse complement strand
ATCAATAAAATAGCTGATGACGTTTTAAAATAATAATATTAATATCAGAAAATAAATAATAAGATAACAAAAATTTTAATAATAAAAATTAAACTTATGTGAAAAAAGCATTTCATTTTTGAATTCTAATTTCTTGAATCTTATCGATCATTTATTTTCTCTGTGACCGTAAGGAATAATTAAAATAAATAATATATATTCATATAAATATATTGTTATCATGATCTGATGGAAATAATAAATATTGTTTGCCAGTAGTGTATTTGCGGGAGGGGGCGAGGTCCAGGGATACTGGACACCCCCTATAGCAAATAAAAAAAACAGATATGTTCCTGAAGCATAATTAAGTAATAAGTATAGAAATTATACATTTACAGTAATATATTATTCTGACAACGATTTCCATGCAGCAGCTTAACTTTATAATTTTTACAAACTTTCATAATTCATATTAATTACGTATAGGTAAACTGTGGACCGCTGCTTCCCCCCAGAAATATGCCAGTAATGTTGTTTTATTTAAATATGAGCATTGGCGCGTACTTAATACATTATAAGAATATTTAAATGTTATTATTATTACAATTAAATGTAAATTTATTAAATATAAATAATATACATTTATTTAAATTGTACATACCTGCAGTAGTCATTAGAGGCACATCATTTATTGGTGAAGCAATAGTAGTGAGGTTACTTGAGGAAGACAGTTCACCACTCACCACAGTGGCATTATTTGATGATACAGTAGTAGAAGTTTGAAAATATTTTTTAGTTTTCTTGCAATCTTAAAAAAATATCACAAAATTGAATAATAGTTAAATAAATTATAAGAGTATACACAATAATTTGTAAATAAATTAATATACATTTTGAAGTCAATATGGACTGATGTTAAATACAATATAGGTACTAATTACTATAATAATAAATATGAAAGGATCTAATAAAAATAATAGAATAATATTTACTACATTTTATACCTGAGAAGTGTGAATTAAGAAATAATGATCTTTTTGCAGGCACTAGTTTTGGTGTTATTGCTTCAGTAGGCATTTGCAGAATGTCATCGGTGGTTTGTAGTTGCTCTAGATTCAAGTCACTACAGACTGAAGTTTCAAACTCAATTATTTCATTTACAGGAGGTGATTTTTCAATATGAACTGAGCTCTCTGTAATTTAAAAAAAAAAAAAAAAAAATGAGTTTCTCACTGTTGTCACATTTCTCAATCTGTGGTTGCTATCATATATAATAGACAATAATAATATGACACTAAAGAGGTTAAGAAATTATGCATAAAGGAACATTGTTAATATTAATAATTAAAAATTTAAATAATCATACCATTTAAAACTGAAGGTAGTTCATAAGGTGGATCTTTATCTGAGTCATATAATATACTATCAGTCTCTGAACTTGAATCAGCTTTTGTAGATATATCAATAACCGGTTTACTTCTTGTAGGTGATAATGTATCATGTCTTAAGGAAGGAGGACTATCTATTTTGTTTTTATTATAGCTACAACCTTGAATATGTCTATCATTTGGTGTATCCTCGTTAGTAGATAAATCTGTTAGATAAACGGCTTTCTTGGACTTTTTACGAGCTTCTTCTAAGGTTTCTAAACATATAATTAATAAATAATAACCATTAGTCGTGTATTAGATATTCACTTATAAGTTATGTTATAACTATGAGTTTTTTTACCGTATGATCTTCCCAAAGTTCTGGATGGAATCCATTTGAAATTTATTTCATCAGGATTTTTTTGCTTCTCGATATATTTTTTTACTTTAGTTTTGACAAGAGGCCATGCGCATAATTTTGTTTCTTTATTGAACCATGTAACTGGTACTGATTCAACACTGTCGTCATTAAAAAAATGGACAACAATCCACATGGTTGTTTTTCTACATATAATATAAATATTAATAATATATTTTATAAATAAAAATAAAGTTGTATTTACAAATAAGTAGTATAAATTTATATTTTTCTGAGTAGGTATATCAAACAATAAGAAAAAATTAGTAATATTTACAAAAATGTATTAATTCAAGAAATTTAAGCGGTATGTATTATAGGCATAACAACTAAATTCCCATTATGTGCAATTAACATCATTTTATTTTTTATGTTATTAATTGTACAGGTTTTTAAGCTTTGTGTTAGATCTTTTACAATATACATGTCAAATTCTGTTGAATCCGTTGGCTTGTCATGAAACAATGTTTTTGTTTTAAAATGTTTTCCAATCAACACTAGGTCAGTTTTTTGTTTAACTATATTCAAGCACTTAAAAACTTCTCTATCTGTGGTTAGAACATAGCTATCTTTATCAAATTTTGTATTTATTTGAATATTTTTCCAGATTAACTTTTTATACTGACATCCATTTAAATTATTGATTAATGGACCATTATTGTGAGGTAGTAATAATATTGGATGATTTGTTGGATTTTTAGATAAGCTAAGGGAATTATGCAAGTATATTTCTGAGTATCGGTTTATGACTTGTTCGAGTGGTTTTTCGTGTTTTCGTATTTTAGATTTTAATTCTTTCATATAGTTTTCGAAAGGAAATGCGCTGCAGTTATCAAGAGGACCATAATATTTAAAATCATCACACAAATGTGATAAACCATGAATATTGTGAGAATTATGTTCACGACCATATAATATTTCAAATGTTTTTATAAAATATTCTAAAAGTTCTTCGGCATATGGTAAATAATGTTGAAGATTTGGACTAAGTAGTATTATCATAGAAATATTTAATGACATGAAATGATTATAGCAGTTATTGTTAATAATATTTTTTAGTACAATAGGTCCTATGTACAATAAAAATAATCTTAATTCCGTAGCTTTCCATCTGGATACTTCTTGAATTTCTCTGGTTTTTCTAACAAAGTCTGATGGAATATAACACTTGACAGCCAATAGTGCTTCTGTTAATTTGTGTACATCACGACTTGGTAGACGAACATTCAACGGTCCTTTATGTAACCACAGCCCAATCAATTTTTTAACGACTCCGAGACAAACAAGATGCATGTAATCAAGGGTAAACATACGAACCAAATCGATCCCTGGCAACTCAACAAGGTTTGAAATAGACTCGCCTACATGATGGTCTTCGTATGTCATATTTTCATATGTTGTGTGTGTTCTCTTAGTAGATTTACTATTAGAATATGGAAAACAAATACGATTTTGATAATATTCACCTTCTGCAATACATCGGTTACAAGAGGAATATCCTGAGTGACCTTTAGTTTTTAATAAAAAAGATTTTGCTGGTGCATCACACACAAAACTATAAATTATCACTTTTTTAATACAGCCATTAATTTCTATACCATTTGTTATAAGATCTTTGGTTTCGGCAACAAAATCTAATAAAAAGTCATTACTATCTTTTGGTTTAGATTTGCCAAAGTAAATGCCAACTGGAAATACATTTTTGTCCATTCCAACAATATATGCCATAATTGGCCAAAATTGACTATTATTGCTTTTAGTTAATGGTAAACCATCAACCCCAATTGCAATATTTATTTCTGTTGAACTACTTGTAGCATATCGTCGAATTCCTTCTGCCAATCCAAAATGATAATATGACCCTGGAATAACTGTACGAATATATCGCTCTGCAGGTTTCAGTGTGGCTAAAAGTGTTCTACTATCATATGGCAAATCTTGGGTATTTATATTATCTTGTTTCTTCATTAACTTCAATAATTTATTTACAGTAGCATTTGGAATATTGCATTCGACTGCCCAAATTCCCAAATTTTCATTAAATGAATTGCGAGATGAATTGTTTATTTCAGGATTTACATTATGGCCTTCATTACCTAACAGATCACCAAAAGTGGATACAGTTATAGTTTCTTGATCATAAGGTATAGAAGTTGTCATTTGTGATGAATTAATATAATTATTTGTTCCTTTTGATGTTGATGGCATATTAATAATTTCACCCGATTGATTGTCTTCTGAATTTTCTACCTTACTCACATTTATTTCCTCTGTTGCATAATTATTATTTGCAGATGTATTGGTTTCATTACTATATAGATTATTAATGAAATCTAGTTCTTGTCGAATATTCCTATTTTTTGACCTTTTACTTTTAAACATTATATAAACAATTATATAATTGTAATAATTATTGTAATAATTATTGTAATAATTATTATATAATAATAATAATCTACCAAAAATAAATTATAAATAGTATAAAACATTAATAATTATATTTTAAGTGTTATTTACAAATAAATGCAGTATATTCAATATAAGTATAGATACTTACATAAACGTTTATATATATATATATATATATATGTTAATATGTTCTACAGCTGGTACAGTGTACACACACAGTACAAATTCGAATTGAAACACTAAAAAAAAATATTTAAAAATCAATAAATTATTAACAGCTATATAATTAATAATACTATATAACATTATATTATACTTATAATACCTCAAAAGAGACTGAACATATTTTAATAATAGTTATATCAATAGATTTTTATTGAGATTTGGGAGATGTTTTAAGCTTCTTTTTTTAACATCTATACCGTTGCTATACCCAATAAATATTAAACACCCCAAGCATACCCAAGTGGCAAGTACCTACACTAATATCTACTATTTAAATTAACACACATTTATAATGTACATTATACTACAATATCTATATAATACACAATAATACATATTTTTATTTTAAAATACATAATACCAACAACATATAATTTAAGTTTTTTTTAGCAGTGGCACACTAAACTCTTATTTATAATAATGCAGTTATATTTTGTACATACCCCACCCTTCACAGAGAAAATGTTCAGACATATTACAATATTATATTATATTAAAACAATCTGTACCTATGACTACAACAACTATTGGCATTCTGCTAGCATCAAGTATCTATATATTATTACTAACTTATAACAAACTTATGAAACAATACATTTATAATTGAAACCATATACATTTTAAATATTAATGATAGACACAACCTAGTATCAACATTCAAAAAATCTATAACTATAATTAGGTACTTCCACGGACTAATAAAATACTAGCTGTGTCTCCTGAATGTTTCCTAAATTTTATTACATGTCTTAAGTTTTAATTTTGGAAATAACAAAAATATTGGAATTTCAAGACAAATATATAATAATTTATTTATTATTAATATATATTAATATATATTAATATATATTATTAATATTTATTTATATATATTTATTAATAAATAATAATTATTATTTCAATATAAATCGAGATATAAATAATAAATATTGATAACAACTTCCTTGTTATTAACTTTATACAAATATCATCAAATTAAATTGGTATTGTTATTTATTTGTAGTCTAAAATATATTCAAATAGGTATCAATATTCTGTGTACAGAAAATATAAAACTGATTGCAAATTGGATTTTAAAGAATTAGCTAGTTATTTAGACTTAAAAATAAGTTAAAATACATATTACTGGCTAAAGGACCTATAGGTATATATATATATATTTACATATAAATTAGTATTATAATAGTATTGAACTAACCTGCAAGCTAATTTTATTTTTTAAACATAATCATTAATCAAATTTGTTTTTTAAAAAACCTTGAGTATTCTTAAAAACTGTTATAACTATTATAACTGTTATAGTTACATAAATTAATTTTAAAATACCTAAGTATAAAAGTAATCTAACTCACTCACTTATACATCACATATTCACATAAAAATTGTCATATACCTAACTATTGTTTTGGTCTTATATTATTATATATACTACACAAATTTATTTAAAATAGTATTTTTTATAAAATAACAATCTCCATACAGTATAGAAAGATGATGCATTTAAGCAATCATCTATCTAATAAGCAATTTTCATTTTATTATTTTAAGTTGTTTTATATTATCATTAGAAAAATATTTTGAATTTTTACTTGTATTTATTTTGTGTATTTTTAGTCCAAAAGTAATATATGTATAAATATTATAAATGTATAGTGTAAACAGTGTATTATATAAAAGGGTAGTAGGATTTTGGCCTTTGCAGGGCGCTACTATCTCCACAGGTTTTTTTTGTATGGAAATCTGTCAATGGTAACAATTGAATTAAATAACTTGTGTTCTCAGAAAAGAGATGTATTTTAGCCAATTTTAGGCCCTGTGTACTTGCCATTAATTAGAATAACAATTCAATTATTCTACTTCTACCTAATTTTGATGATGTTTTTAAGAAATCAATAATATTAATTTTGTATTAATATAGTAGTTAGGTACCTACCTAACTGAACATTGTTATTATACATGTAACATGTGATTACAAATTAGGTATACCTACTTAAACTTCAACTTAACCAAAATGTCACCAAAAATATCATAATTTTAGTAGGTATAATTACAAGATAAGTATAAAACAATCGTTTACAATGCTTATAACATAAATAATAAATAACAATAAAAAAAGTAGGTGTACTTACCAAAAATGTATACAACTACCTATATAATAGGTAACGTAGAAACAATGTACTAATGTACTATCACTATTATCCAAAAACCATCAAAAAATATTAATACTATAATAATATTAAAAATTAATGTTCGTGGATATACGCCGTGTTTAAAACTTGATAACCATATAGGTATATAATAATCAATACGCAAAAGATACAAAGTGTTGACTGTTCACTGTTGAGAAAGACGAGAGTTGAGAGTTCAGAATGTCGAATTTACTGCCCAAGTGCGTGAATGTGTGACTGTGTGAATGCGGTGTACGGCGGTGGCAGCGCCGCAGCGGCGGGACCGCGGGACAAACGGCCGTAACGGGTTTTCCCCGAAAAAAGCTAATCAACAACAACAAATTTATATATAATTGATATCACAAATCATGATTATAACTTTGGATTGGTGGCGGTGATTGGCTGTCTTTGTCTAACACACGCGCAACATAAGAATTTAGACGTGTTTTTTGTCCAACGTACCTTTTTATACAGTAAAGCGATAAGAATTCTGAAAACAGATTTGAATTTGTCATCAAGTCTACTTAAGATCGGCTAGTTCACTTCTTCCAATTTTACGCCCCAACCTTATGAATTTGGTTTCAATATTTGAAAATATTAGGAATTTTCAAACGCTAATCATTCGCAATTAAAATCAGAAACCTTAAAATGTGGATTGACCAATAGGTAATAGGTACCTATATAATATATTATATTATATAATTGGCTATTGGTTACTTTTGGCTACTTACGAAAATAATACTGAAAATATTGACTCATTCAAAGAAGACAAAATGTATAATACCTAGATACCTACAAGGCTACAAATTATCTAAAATTTTATACTAGATACTAAAGTTAAAAAACTCAAAGTAAAATACTGTTTTAAAATCAATCAATGTAAGGAAATTACAAGGTATACCCGGTATAGGCGTATTAGGTACATAAAAGTTAGGTCGCATATACAAGTATACAACTTTATAAAATACGCAATTGCCTATAATATATAGGATTAGATAGATTATAATTTATATCAAATAATAAAATATGTACCAAATGTACCGTAATTCCATAATGTGCACCAACACAAAATTGTTTTTAGATAAATAAGGTTTAAGTCTTAACTCTATTCATATCCGTAATTATGCACCTTCTTGAAAAAAAATAATAACAGTTTTGCATCTATGACTGAATGTGCTAGTATATTTATTTTATTTGCGCGAAATGTAAATAACATACGGACAATACTAAGCGATGTTTAGCTTAGAAATACACCCGTGTATGCCGTATGGGCCCATACGGCATACACGATATGATACAAACAAAATTCAAACATTTTAACATAGCATGAATTATAAATTATATTATATTATAATAATATAATATTTTTATTTTTCGGAGTGAGTGTTTAGTTCTATTAGTCTGTCCTAAAAATGTGTTAAATTTAAATATGTTCAATATATATAATATTATATAATAATCCAACTGCAGGCAACTATACGACCACGTGTATAATAACATACCTAATATAATATATATTATATTTTATTATGTTTCATCTACCCCCCTTTTTTTATTTATGTATTTGTCTGCCGGGACCGTTTCTTAACCTTAAAGTTTTGGTTTAGGCCCTTCGAAAACGTACTCCTGGAGTCGGGGGTCGTCGAACTACTCCCCTTAGGTGTATTTTGGAAAACGTTTAATTTTTTTTACAACGTATTTGAAACTCGAGATTTGGATAGTTTGGTGGTCGGTGATCAAATTCGGCATCTTGTATCGAGACCTTAAGAGTCATTTTCGCCGTCTTTACAAAATTTGCGTTTATTCGGTTTTTTTGGCACAGAGCCATACTAAGACACTAATTAGATTTTGGACACAGCGAGCCGTTAGTGTAGTCGAATGTTATAGATGAAGACTACTTTGCGCCGGATCAATGGGAACCAAGATCGAGGTTATTCGATTTTTGGTTGGGGAGGTAAGATATTATTTGTTCATGTGTTTCATGTACTTAAAAATGACGTATATATCTTTGATGCTTGGTACAAAAATCTTTAGTCAAAAATGTTTAGTTTTCAAGAGAAGAATTTAAAGTTTGAAAAATGTTGTAAAATTGTGAGTAAATGAATGAGTTACTTTTTGTGGTTAGATATGAATATACTTGTGTGACTACTGACTAATTATGTATTTGAATGGTATTCAATACAATTTACTTAAAATGTTAGTTTTTTTTATGACTTAAGACAATAATATTTGACTACTACCATGACTTAATACATAAAGACCTCATTATTAGCGATTGGTGTTACCTATTACTAATTTATTGGCATAACAACTTACTAAAATATTGCTATACTGCCTATACTAAACCCACCTATATTATTAAAAAAATAAAAATATATATACATGTTATATAAATATAAATAACCATCACTGTATTTATTTTAAGAAAAAAAAAATGCTTTACTTATATTTAAAATATTACTAACAAATTGTAATAAAATAATTTAATGCTTCTGCAAATTATAAATTTGGATGAATCTGTTAATATAAATCTAAATCTAATAATACAGTTATATTAGATATATTGTATAATGATAAAAATAATAAAATAATAAAATAAAAATTACCGAAATTCTTTATGATATTATATATATATATATATATATATATATATAACATAAAACTAAATAAAAAATGAACTTGATCTAGTTGGCTCTAGTTGTCATTTTACACAAGGTTAAAACAGTAAAATTGTTGTAGAAGGTATAGGTACAAATTACAAATCATGTACTATAATATTACTAATTATAATTAGTAATTAATAACTAATCCTTATTTATTATAATAAATAAGGATTAGTGGTCGAAGTGATTTTTCGTATAACATATGTATATAATATCATATAGGTACGTTTTTCCTATTATATAGGTAGTGTACAATATGTACATTATATTCATCCGTTTAACGTTTTAACATTTAAGTACCTAATAATTATTTTGAACTTCTTTTTCGTATTAGTAGACGGTATGTATTAGCTCATTGTTTATTAATGTAAATCATCAATTGGTATAAATATAAAAGAATAAAATATATATATATATGTATCAAATATATTAAAACCAATATAATATAATAGGCCTATAATAATATTGACCGGTCAATTCACTTTAATATAGTAATATTTATAATAATATATTTATAAATATATAATATATAAATATAATTATAATATATTTGAGCTAAAAACATTAAATATTGGAACAGCTGGACGTAAATTTTGATATATTATGTATCCACTACAATAACATTTTACTTTTATAACATAAAATAAATAATAATATAATAATAATATATTATATTATATTGATATGTTTGAATTATAGAATTAAAAACTTTTTGTAAACATATATATTGTGGTTTAAACTTTTTTTTTGATATCTTACAATGAACGTGGTATAAATATATATTAATATATATTAATATATATTAACAAATAACAACTTACTATGCGATGCGAAATCCAAAAATTACAATAAATATCAATGACTGATGGATATCCAAAAAATCCACTGTGGCTTATCATCTACCACTTAACAGTTACTTTCTATGAATACATATAAAAGATATGGATATTATCATCTACATAATGTCACAAATTTACTGCAAAGTATACCTACATAAAATTGATATAATATATTGGAGATGATAATATATATATATAATAAATATAATTATATATTATATATCCAACGGATGAGTTGTGTTATGTGGGTATATATTGTATAATAATTATATAATATGGTAATATAATATTAGCTAGTACATAAATAATATTATAGACTTAGAGTATATTACGTAATATATATATTATATATATATAATTATATGAATAATAATAATTGCAAATAAATCCACAAATAAATTGCAGCACATCATTATATTATACCATTTACGAGAAATAAGTGATAGAGTCTAAACTTCTAAACTAACACTTTAAAACTAACTAATAACATTATCCTTTGCTGAAAAAAGTAGGTACCTATATAATAATAATAATATTAAACTTTAAATCTAATAATCTTAGTTTTTTTGTTTATAACATTAAATTTCTAATATTACAATAAGATTATAACAAGATTAGGTAATCAACTGAATATAACGTTATTTTAAAATATTATTTAAATGTTTTTCATAAATTGAATCATAATATTGTAAATATAACCAATTTTAAACATACAAAGAATATTTTCAAAAAAATATTATATTAAGTTGATTACATAATCGTATTACAATATTATTGTGGAATTATAAATATAATATTATTAAAAAAACATTGAGAGCACATTTTTTTTTATAACATTACATTTTTATTTCTACAATAATATTATAACAACATTAGGTAATCAAATTAATATAACGTTATATTGAAAATATTCTTTAAATGATTTTTTATAATTACAGTTATAATATTATAAATATAACCAATTCAAAACATACAAAGAATATTTCCAAAATAATATTATTTGAAGTTGATTACCTAATCTTATTATAATATTATTCTGGAATTAGAAATTTAATATTATAAAAAAAACATTAAGAGCATATTAAAGAAATATTTAAATTTAAATGTTACTTTTATAAGATCAGAATAATGTTGTAATAATGTTAAAAATATAATATTTATTATTTAATCATGTTTTAAAGTTATTATAATATTGATGTTAAATAATTGCTGTCTGGGGTGTAGACTTTAGGTAAGCGTAAGTGTACCTTATATTATTATACGGGTTGAAAATAATATTTCCGTCGAACGACGAACATATTCTTTATCTTTCCGCCGATTTCTTATTAATTATCGTCAATCGTCAATCAGTTTATAAACACTATTAATATTCTTAGAAAATATATGTTTATTTGAAATCATGATTTTATGAACAAGTGGTGATTTAGTTTAAATGCAGGCTGTAGCCTGTAGGTACCTATATAATATAATATATAAATAAAATATGTCCTATATATTATATTTTATATATTTTTTTTTTTTGAAAAAAAAATCTGTGAAACATTAAAAACACAATTTCTGCATATTTTAATTTTTAAATAAAAATAAAGGACTTAATTTTGATTTTTTGGGGTGGGCC
>NW_021772270.1:1433-3310 GCF_005508785.2 Acyrthosiphon pisum | reverse complement strand
CCCCCCCCCCCCCCATAGATCCGCGCTGCTTATAGATACTTGTAAGGCCGTATATCGTTTGCGCATCGTCTGTTTACCTGTGCCAAAATATCGTACATCGTTTGCGCATCGGCGACAGATAATCATTTGCAATAATAATTTGCATAAACAATAGAAGGGTATAAAAATAATTGTACACACATATAATATTATATAGATAATGAATATTTTAATATTCATAGGCACAAGTTTTTGTTCAATAAGCATTTAAAGTTAAATGTTGACCAAATTTATAAAAAGCTCAACAATTTGCAAATTATTTTGTTGTTAAAAATTTAATATTCAGTTTAATTAGGTACATTGCATAGGCATTGTTATAGTAAAAAATATATATAATACTAGCTTATACTTTAGCTTATTACTTCGTTGCCCATTAAGTGTACCAACTATATGTGACTCAAAGATTGTTCAATTCGTTATTTAATATTCGGTGTATGGTTTCAAAATTAATCTTAACTTTTCCATTGCTCGTAATAAAAATTCTGATTTGCAGCAGTACATTATCAGGTAGGCAATCTACCCGCAGTTGATCGCGGACCCCGTGCTGTATGTACGTTAGTGTATGATTTAACTCTAAAGTATCAAAGGTATACCAAGTTTGTCGTATTCTACCTATGGTGGATTAACGGCAACTGTATAAAAAATAAAATAAATTGTCGTATGTTAAAACAATTCCCTGTATGAGCCACCCTTTAAAATAAAAATATGGATGTGAAAAATAGTTTACATTCCTCTCTGAGACCTACTTAATATACACAACAAATTTCATTAAAATCGGTCCAGCCGTTTCGGAGGAGTTTGGTAACAAACATTGTGACACGAGATTTTTATATATTAGATAGCATATAGGTAGTTTGAGTAAAAATTAATTCAACTCAATTTTTTTCAGTTCAATTAAGAATATTACAGTCATAGTTATAATTATAATACAAATAGTTTGAGAGAAGCTATACGCTTTTGGGTATACACCTTTTTTTCAGCTCTATTGTTAAATAATATTAATGCGCAAATGATGTACGACCTTTTAAACGATCGATGCGCAAACGATGTATAACCCAAAAATCGAACGATGCGCAACTGTCTTACAAAAAAGGTCAAAAATAACAATAGTGATGCGCAAACGACAACCGGCGACTTGTAACAACCTAATTTATCACTAAAACTAGTTTTATATAATCAATTCAAATATAGCCCGTGTTTAAATCTGCTCCAATTCCCCTATGCAGGTGCGCATCGAAGGGGGGGGGGGGCAAAAAAGCCGATAATATCGTTTGTAATATAGTTAATAAAAATAAAATATTTAGTAGAATAATATAATTTTAGTTTACAAATCTACGATGTCACTTGACGGAATATTATCAAAAATCGTAGTGAAAACTAATATTAGGTATTTATTGGGAGAAACGTTATTGTGGTTTTATGGACCTTGTTTTCGTAATACCCAGGTGCTATTTTTAATATTATCACTGCATAATATTATTATAGCCACCGCGCTGCCCACAAACCAGGCGGCCACGGGATAAACCGGTTTATGTCTTCTCTTTTGGAACAGGCAGTGGCGGATCCAGGGTTCAATTTGGGGGGGGGCCTCTGAAAAAAATTACTTCAAAGCCATATAGTATTTGAGGTCCTCGGGGTCCCAAGGTGGCACACCAAAAGATTTTGAGAGTTCGCGAAAAATTTAAATATTACCAAAAATTACCTTTTTTTTTTTAGTTATATGTTGTGACATAATATATAATATTTTAAATGCACGCTCTAAAAAAAAAAATATTTAAAGGTAAGTTAATTTTTGGCACATAGTGGCTCTACATTATATGCTCTATAGTCAAATGTTT
>NW_021772270.1:0-1383 GCF_005508785.2 Acyrthosiphon pisum | reverse complement strand
GCTATGTAGACGTACATGTCCCCACCCCCACCCATTTTCATTTTTCTACTTTTTCCAACGCCAATATTTAGTGCTCAATTCTTTCCAATTCCTGCCACCACTTACAGAATTCCTGCTCAATTACAACCCTCACAAAATCCAAAAAACTATGGGTGGTGCTGGGGACATATGTCTCCCGCCCCACCCATGGTCGGAAATTGACTTTTTCAACTTTTTCCAACGCCAATATTTCCATTCCAGGGATAAAAATCTATATTTGATAAAAAATCAGTATTTAATAAAAAAAATCAATATTAAATCTAGTATATTATAAAAATCATGGTTAAAAAAATAATTTATATTTGATAAAAAATCTATATCGATTCGTTAAAAAAAATCGGTATATTTATAAAAATAAATCCATATTTATAAAAAAATCTGTTTGATAAAATTAATTTATATTTAAAAAATCAATATTTGATAAAAAATCAATATTAAATTAAGATGATAAGAATCAGTATTTAAAGCAATAATTTATATTTGATGAAAACTTATATAGATTTATAAAATGGAGTCAATTTTAATGGTATATTTGATAAAAATTAATATTTATAAAAAATCTATATTTAAAAAAAAAAATCCATATTTAATGATAAAATCTATATTTGATAAAACATATATTCAAAAAAATCTATATTCAATGAAGTGTATATTTGATAATTTTAATTTATATTAAAAAATAAATATAAATTGTTTTATCAAATATGTGTTTTTTATATAAATTTAGATTTGTTTGAATATATGTTTTTTCAAATACAGATTTTATCATTAAATATGGATTTTTTTATCAAATATAGATTTTTTATAAATACTAATTTTCATCATATTTAATATTAAAATTGATTCTTAAATACTAAATTTTTATCAGCTACATATTTAATATTGATTTTTTAATGAATTAGTTTTTTTTTATCAAAAATATATTTTTTTTATTAAAGACTATTATTTATATTAGTGTATATTTGTTTTTTGAAAATTAATTGGTTTATCAAATAGTTTTTATTTATAAATACTGATTTTTATAATTTTAATTTATTAAAAAAACACTTATATTTGATAAAACAATTTATAATTATTTTTTAATATAAATTAAAAATATCAGATATTATACACTGTTAATTGAAAATAGATTTTTTTGAATATATGTTATATCAAATATAGATTTTATGATTAAATACAGGTTTTTTATCAAATATAGATTTTTTTAATTAAATACTGATTTTTATCATATCTATATAGATTTTTTATCTCCGAGTAATTTGTATTAATTTGTATTAATTTTTGATATAACTAAAAAGTGAATAGTTATCTATCTCTATCTAGATTAAAAAAGGTTATCTTATA
>NW_021772268.1:0-908 GCF_005508785.2 Acyrthosiphon pisum | reverse complement strand
AACAACACCACGGTGTAGCGTCATCTTATAGGGTCCGTATACAATAGTTAAACTAATGTTAAACCGCGGAATTCGACTGGTAAAATTTAAACTATGATTGTAAAACGGGCCCTAAATGTCTAAGTCGGTTATAATAAACAAAGTATATAATAATTACTATTTAATTTATAGTTATTATTCAATATTAGATATAAAAATTGATAAAATATTTACTTCTGTCATACTATTTATTAGGTAAGACTTAATACTCAATAAAAACTTGAAAAACATCGTTTAGGTGTATAGCAGTTGATACAGGCAAAGTTCAAAATATTTTCAAAAGTTCATGAATATTTGGATAAACCTCTTTATCACAAACATCTAAAGCATGTAACCCAGAGGTGAATACAATGTTTTCAGTCACTAAAAATAAACCCATGCCCTATGGTAAATCTATAGTCTTCATGGTAATTTTGTTTTATTTACCGACTATTTATCGGGTTTATTATAAACACTCATGCATGAAAAATAATTCGCAGAGAATTCAAAAATATAGTATACCATACCACCATAAAGATATATGTTTTTATTTTCCGATATTTATGCCACGAACGACTAGTGTATAGTACCTGTATCAAAGCAGAGAAATTTCCATGGCTAGAACATTTAGAAAACAGATATAGGTACCTACTTAAAACTTAAAAGTAGTATCACATTGAGAAATACAGAAAATAAGTAAACTTAATTTTACAAAAAAAAAGTTCAAGGGGGGGGGGAGGATCTATCCCCGTAAATACGCCACTGGCGTCCACTGCATACAGTATTTTTTTAAACAATCCAACGCCACGGTCGTGGCTCGAGCTAAGTAAAAAATAAATATTTAAACTGTGTAAAATACAGGTAAATTTATTATACGACATAACTAATTT
>NW_021772267.1:0-1002 GCF_005508785.2 Acyrthosiphon pisum | reverse complement strand
ATTTATAATGTTCACATAATATTTTTTTTTTTTATAGCACAAATCATACCGTGAAAATGTTGCTGAACTTTTACAAACCGAAGAAATTGATGTAGACATTAAGAATTCTTTGACTTTTAGACAAGGAGATGGTGTGGTTACGATAAAATGTCCTGTTGATGACAAGCCGAGCCATCTATATGTAATCTCACATTATAAAATGTCTAACATAGAAAATGTGTTGGTGAAGGATAGGTAAATACATTGGTTTACTTATTTTATTTATCTTATTGTTTAAAAAAAAAATTAATTAATTGTTATAGATGGAAATTCAGCGAAGCTACCATTAGATTACATACAAATGACAACCATCCGCTTAATACCAGTCTTAATCAAACAATACAGTCAATATTCGATACTATGCTAAGAGATCCCAAGCGTGAAACTCGCAAAAGCAAGACACCAATTTGATTATTATATGCAAAAATAAATTTATTTAATAAACAAAACATTATAATATTATATTATACGATGTGTTTCTAATATAGTAATATCATAAAAAAACATTGATAACAATATTCACTGAGAATATAATAATCATAATATTATGCTACGATAATATACAGCTGATTACCAGATGAAACTATTATTTTTTTTTTTGCTGCATGTGATAAGATTATTCTAATTATTATGGTTGTAGATAACGACGTAGGTAAACACGTCGTGTTGTAGATATATGTATAATAAATAATATCTTAACCCATGATGTTTATACCGTATTTATGATTAGATAATATAATATGAAAATATAATATTATGTACTTTCTATCAAATCAAAACGTAATTAATTGGTGCTAGGAATTCAATACTTCTGTCAAATCGTAAGATCAAACACTAACTGAATCAAATAACGCAGACTATAATTATTACTATTCTTAATGATCCGAGGTAACGTTCAATTAAATAAAAAATAAAAAATAGATTATTGAATAAAAAAAGTTTTATTAAAAAAAAAAACAATAA
>NW_021772266.1:0-1035 GCF_005508785.2 Acyrthosiphon pisum | reverse complement strand
GAAAATGTCCGTAAACAGCTCCAAAAGAGTCAAAATATTTTCAAAATTGTATGGTGTATAGGAAATGCTAATATAAACATTCAGTAAAATTTTTATGTATCTGCAGTTATTCGTTTTTGAATTAGAACAAAATAAGGAAATCGCTACATGAGAAATCGAGTGAATATCCAATGTGGTAAAAATTTGAATTTCAAACGATCATAAAAATTTAATTTGACTTTCTTATAGATATTTTTTGTTTGATAAAGGTAGATAATCTTATAAGGAAATCTTGTATTACATTTTCATATCTTAGATTTAAAAAGAAAAATTTTTATGAATTTCTAACTAGAAATAATTTGCAAATTTTCGTGATTTTTCCATATTTTGTCATTTTTTGAACTTTAAATGCTTATAAAAAAAAACTGTGACTAACGATTTTTATTATTTTTCATCTGCCTTTGAAACAATATACTAGGAGCCTTCTATTAAATTTTCAAGCTTTTTTATCCAACAAATAAAATTTTATTGATATTTTTAGAAAAAAAACTAAAAAAAAATGGAAAATGAAAATGTCCGTAAAGAGCTCAAAATAAACCAAAATATTTTCAAAATTTTACCGTGTATAGAAAATGCAAATATAAACAACCTGTGAAAATTTCATATATCTACGGTCATTTGTTTTAGAGTTACACCAAAAACCAAAATCGATTTTGTTAAAAATCGATTTTGCGTAAAAATTCCAGTTTTTCCTTAATTTTTCTTTTGTTTTTCATGTCGCTTTTGAAAACTACTGGGAAATTTTTACTTTTGACCCCCCAAAGTACCAACTAGATTCACTTTCCAATCATAAAAGTTACTGTTGAAGAAAATCGAAGCAGTTTTACTGTCCTAAAAGGTGATGACAGACACAAAAAAAAAAAAATAAATAAATAAAAAAATGAAAAAAAAAATAAAAAAAATAAAAAAAAAACACACATCATTGTAAAATCAATACATTCATCGTTCCACTCAGAATCTAAAATATAATAGTATATCTATTTTAACTTATAAACA
>NW_021772265.1:0-776 GCF_005508785.2 Acyrthosiphon pisum | reverse complement strand
GTAGGTAGTTTTTGTAGATATGCAAACAAGAATATATTATTTCATTGAATGATTATATTAGCATTTTCTATATACGATAAAATTTTGAAAATAATTTGACTCTTTTTGAGCTGTTTACGGACATTCTAAGTTTTCAATTTTTTTAGTTTTTTTTTCTATAATTATCAATTAAGTTTTATCTGTTGGGCCAAAAACTGTAAAAAATTAATACAGGGCTCCTGATACATTGTTACAATAGTAGTATAAAATATTAAAAATACATAGCAATAACTATTTTTTATAAGCATTTGAAGTTAAAATGTTGACAAAATTTATCAAATTTAAAATTGAATAATTATTTTGTAGTTAAAAATTTATAAAATGTTCAACTTTTATATCTAAAAATTGAAAATTTAAAACAAGATTCCATGTAAATATTTAATTCTGTTTCCAAAAATTCTAAGAAGTACATAAGCACAGTTTATTTTTATAGTCATTTTAAGTTCAAATTTGGACGAAATTACATGATAAAAAACCTGGAATAAATATTTTATTTACTTTGTTGTGATTGTATAATATTATTTGTGGGTACTTGAAACTTCTAAAGTATACTATTATATATCTATGATAGTATCACGGTTTGTTGTTGATGTATCACGTGCTACCTGATGGATACTGTGATATGATTAATTTGGAATTTTTAATTGATATCTCTTATAGATTAATTTTTTTCTAATACTATAGATAAGTATACCTCCCTATAATAGGTATGTCTACTACCTAGACTGACAAACCGT
>NW_021772264.1:0-832 GCF_005508785.2 Acyrthosiphon pisum | reverse complement strand
GATTTTCAACTTCAGTATCTTGTTCGATCAGAAAGTGAATATCGTTGGTGCATTGGGGAGGTTAAAATTTAAATTTCCAGTAGTTTTCAAAAGCGCCGGGAAAAACAAAAGAAAAATTAAGGAAAAACGGGAATTTTTACGCAAAATCTATTTTCGAGAAAATCGATTTTGGTTTTTGGTGTAACTTTAGAAAAAATGACCATGGATACATGAAATTTTGACTGAATGTTTATATTTCCATTTTCTATACACGATAAAATTTTCAAAATATTTTGACTTATTTTGAGCTCTTTACGGACATTGTCAGTTTTCATTTTTTTTTAGTTTTTTTTCTAAAAATATCAATAAAATTTTATTTGTTTATCAAAAAAGCTTGAAAATTTAATAGAAGGCTCCAAGTAGATTGTTTCAAAGGCGGATGAAAAATACTAAAAATCCTTAGTCACAGTTTTTTTTATAAGCATTTAAAGTTCAAAAATTGACAAAATATGGAAAAATCACGAAAATTAGCAAATTATTTTGGGTTAAGAATTCGTAAAAATTTTTCTTTTTAAATCTAAGATTTTAAAATGTAATACAATATTCCTTATAAGATTATCTACCTTTATCAAACAAAAAATATCTATAAGAAAGTCAAATTAAATTTTTATGATCATTTGAAATTCAAATTTTTACAACACTGGATATTCACTCGATTTCTCATGTAGCGATTTCCTTATTTTATTGTAATTCAAAAACGAATAACTGCAGATACATGAAAATTTTACTGAATGTTTATATTAGCATTTCCTATACACCATACAATTTTGAAAATATTTTGACTCTTTTGAGC
>NW_021772263.1:0-1881 GCF_005508785.2 Acyrthosiphon pisum | reverse complement strand
ACGGCAACAGATGATTAGGTATACATATTATTATAGAAACCAGATTTTCATTTGTAGCAATTATTTTTATATTTAATAAAATATGGTTAATTATTATGTTTTTTTTTTTGTGCTGAAGGCTGCTTTGGCACCGGTGGCTTTGGACATTGCGAGGAGTTTGGGAACAGTAGAAGATATCGAATGTGCAACTAGATTGGTAACAATAGCTGTGATATCCATTTTGTTGACGGCACCCATAGGTGCATTTGGCATACAGTTATTTGGTCCCAGACTGTTGCCCAAAACCAGATAACTTTAACAATTTATTAAACCACCTCGTTGAACATCAACTAAAATAGTACCGCACAGTATTCAATAATAATACAGTACTTAATAATACAAAATTGTATTTGCTGTAATAAACCAAGACTATTCCCCAAAACAAGTTAATTACAGCAGCTCACTATAAACTTATAAGTTTCGTTTATTTGTTTCAATTTATATATCACATTAAACATCTATTAAATTATATGGCAGCATTTTCAACTAACATGCAACATTAGATTTATAATATATGTCCAATTTAAGATCAATTTGAACAAAATTATTATACTTTTTTTAAAAGTTAAAATTTTTGAAGGAAAAAATAAGTGTATTTTTATTTTATTTTTGTATAAAGACAAAACGAAAATAAATCATAGATCTTTGTATTAAAAGTCATTACTGAAACTAATTTGTGTGAGAAATATTCTATTTTATTTTATATATAATTTATAAATATCTGTAATTTAAAATCTGCATTATGTGATAATGTATTTTAAACTTCATTTATAAAATTACTTTTTAAATTAAGTGATAATATATTCATAATTAGAAAATAATGCAACACATAAGTATTTTATGATAATATTAAATATTAATTATAGAATAATAGAGTAAATTTTTATTTTTTTATTTTAAATGTTGTATAATAAGTTATAATAACTAATAACCACAAATTGAACTCATATTAAAATATTTTAATGTACTAATATTTGCTAACTATTTGGTAACTTTTGGCATTGGTTTGGATCGTACTTACCATATAAAGTGGATGGATTAAAGTTAAAATGTACACTATACACAGCCATCACCGGCACCCTACTTTGAAAATTTGATATCTCGGGAACGGCGAAAGCACAAACGTCGGGATGCAGAGCACAACAAGCACAAACGAATGGTTCGTTTTGAATTTTAAAATGTTTAGGCGGGGTGCCAGGGACACTGAGCTGATTTAAATTAGTTTCAAAGAAAAAGCAATAAATATATTATATAATTCCCAAAAATGTTGACTCAAAAATATACTTGTAATAGGTACTGTCCGGAATCGAACTCCAGTTTAAATATTGCCTAATAAATATTAATATAATTTAATAAAATCTTAACAAGAATATAATACATATAATATAAATACATACCTAATTCATAAACTACTTGTTCAAAATTCAATTTTTATATTTTGAAGTACTTTTTTCTGTTTTTCGTATTAGTTTTATTAACTCAACAATATTTCAAACGGAAGGTTAAATTATACTGTGCACAAATAAAAAACCCTGGTAAAATAACTAGGATTAAAAATGCATGTTGTCATTAAAAAAGTTAAATGATTACGACGAAATAAATGGTAAAAAATATAGTTTTTATTGATTTAAAATTATAAAAAAATATATTTTCAAAAATGTTAATCGTTTTAGATTCTGAGTGGAACGATGAATGTATTGATTTTACAATGATGTGTGATTTATTATTTTTTTATTTATTTTTTTATTTTTTTATTTTTTTATTTTTTAATTTTTTATGTCTGTGTACACGATTAAGTAGTCGAAATAATGCTACGATTTTCAACTTCAGTATCTTGTTCGA
>NW_021772262.1:0-844 GCF_005508785.2 Acyrthosiphon pisum | reverse complement strand
CCGGCGTTAGATTTTCAGCTAAATGTCGAGTTAAACTGTACTTCAGACGTCGTGGTCATACTCCTACGTTCAGTTAGAATGCGTTTGACCGTCAGGGGAAGGTTGCAGGTTGGGCATATGGGTGGGTCTTCTTTCTTCAGAAAGAAAACGTGGATTAATCTGGTGTGACTATTCTGAGCCTGTTTATGGTGACTTTTTCTTTTCTATTGAATAAGCTAGTATACCATAGAAGAATATTATTTTTAATTTCGTTTCATTTTATGCTATATCCATAATAAATTGATGGTTCAGTAACAAGTCATAAATTCAACGATAATTCACTATACGTTATAAGCTCCGTAGGTAAAATATTTTGTATTTTGTCTATCACCTGAGTAATTAATTAGTATGCTAAAGTAAACACGGTGAAAATGCAATGTTTACATTTTAGCAGATTTTTTTCAATTTTTCCACTTTGTTCGATCGATTTCTATATAGTATATTATACTGCTAAATATTTTCCAAGTAATTGCTAGTAATATAACATTAGATAGTTGTATACAAAAAACTAGTCAGAAACATAATAATATTAATAAGAATTATGAACTCTATCGCAACAAAAACATAAATAATACAAAAAAGATTGACATAACATACCATGGGATACATATTTCGGCACCCCTAAAAGCAAACATTGTGCTGGGCAGGGATCGAAACCGTTCCAAATTGTAGAGGTTACGGTTTCGGTTTTTGAGAACGGTTTTCTAAATTTTATGGTTTTGGTTTAGGTTTTAAGAACGGTTTTTCAATTTTTTTGGATTTGGTTTCGGTTTCAAAAAAGTTTTTTCAAATGTATCGGCATCAA
>NW_021772261.1:0-1277 GCF_005508785.2 Acyrthosiphon pisum | reverse complement strand
TCACCCAGTACCAAAAGCCCTTTTGGCTATTTTAATTTTGAAAACATATATTTGTATTCCTTAATCTTTTTTCTAGATTATGTAGGAAATGGATTTACGATCCGAAGTATTGTTTAAAATACTTAAGTATCTCAAGTATTTTGGGTAACAGAGTAATTTTCTTTTTTTTTTCAAAATTCACTTTTACTTTTGAATTACTAAAAAAAAAAAGATTGCTTCCAACAAAACACACAAAAAGCGAAGAAATTGTTATGTCTTTTTCGAAATTAAAATTGGATTTCTGGAAGTATATTTTTTTCCGCTTATTGGTCTAATTGCACAAAAAAACTACCAGCTTTCAACAGTCCTAATATAGTCTTGTATTTTTGTTAGTAAATTTTAATAATATTCGAACCAAAAATGGAATGTTTTGTTTACAACACATTTTGATATAATCATAATAATATTGATGAATACATTAACCTATGGTTTACAATAATATTAATGCATTGTTATATTAAAATGTAGCCAATGTAGGTACCATACTTGTTAACATAAATATAACACAGTCATAAAATGAGTTGTAGATACACTTTATGAACAAAGGGGTCATCATTAGATATTCTAGCATTTCAAAGGCTTATGAAAAAAAATTAAGTGCCACTCCCCAGCATTTTTAGATTAGTAGATACTGGCAATGAAAAAAACTACAAAATATTTGAATTAAAAAATAAACTCGATATTTTTCAACAATTTTCAGTACCAAACTGATAACAAAAATAATCACTATCTTAATTGAAAATGTTGATAACTGAAGCTTCTAAAATTTTGTACAAAATCCTTCGTATCGTGTAATAAAATTTGTTTTCCTTAATCATGTAAAAACACAACATTTAACACGAGTCAATGGGGGGGGGGGGGTCCGGACCCCATGGACCTCCCCCCGTAAATACGCCACTGAATAAAAATAGTACAATATTATGATGCCACAACAACTACATACAGACGTATATACCAGGAGATTTTACACTGGGAACCGTGATTCCAGAAAAAATTCAACGCTCTATTAGCTGAATCTAGCGGTATTCCACAATATTATTAACATAGTATATTTCACATACCAGCACGATTTAAGACCATCTTAAATCGTGCATACCAGAGAGTAGAATCATGAGAAAATGTATTATTATTATTATTATTATTATTATTCTGTGGAAGAATCACGAAAACTGATAACATTATCTATTGCATGGTAGCTGGTAACCCAGCTTACGGATCTTGGCAAATTGTGTTATACC
>NW_021772260.1:0-3611 GCF_005508785.2 Acyrthosiphon pisum | reverse complement strand
AATTAATAAAAGGATAATATGAAAATCTAATAATTTAAAAATGTGTTCATTGCTATTGTTAATTTAGATTTAATTTGAGAAAACATCAATTAATCTTAAATTACTATACTATTGTACATTTTACTAGGTACATTTATTTTATAACGAATACTATTAATAATTTAAAGAGATATAATGTAGTTATTTTTTTTTTTGACATTGCTGACTAGCAGATAAAAAGGTGCAAACTTGCAATTTTCGTCACAGCCAATTGAAGTCCTTGGGTAAATAACTAGGAGGTTATAGCATCATTTTTTTAAGACTTCAAACTTCATGGTTAATAGCTAGTTTTTGCTGTGGACAATATTCCACACCATTATTTTTAACTTGCAATTCACTATGCCATGCGAGAGGTTAAAAAATAAATCAAAAATTAACTTCGTTTTTTTGACACTCGGCAACCCCATTTGGTTTGTGTGAGGGCTACGGTTGGTACGCGTTTTTTATGTGAGGCAGATAGATCATCACAGAGAACCCGGGTGATCACCCATGTGAGAGCCTGCTCGACCGCAGCTGTACACATTACTATATTAGTGACTGAGTCCAATCACCGCGCTGCACCAGGTCACCATACAACGAATTCTAATACCATCCACTTCAAATTTTATATTATAATATGTTTATATATTTATCAATTTAAATTCTTGTCAAATGTATTAGGTATATCAGTATATGTAACATTTGACATATCAACATATTGTATACAATATTACAATTCTTAATATAGCAATAGCTGTAGTATAGTACTGAGTAGTAAAATATATAATGGTGTATAACGATTAGTGTAAATTGAATCATTTGTTGATCGTTGCCACATCGATAAAATCAAATATTTAAGTAACTTGATCGTCATATTTAAAAAGTGATTTTGAAAGGATTTAATATAGATACTAGATAATATGTATAATTTAGAAAATTAAGATTTTAGAAATATAGTAAAAATATATTGGACTAGGTACGTTATGTTATTTGGTATTGGCAAAACTTAAACAGTTAACCTAACTATTAATTAATCATAGAAATAAAAAACTAGGTATAGGATCATAGTCAAATGGTTTAGAAAACCATGTAAACATTCAAATTAATAATTATGTCTATTCTTATAACGTATCTACTATACAGTGTGACAGTATATTATATGGAAAAAAAAGAAAATTAAATACGTCCATTTATGTTCAATTATTATCTAATAATCGTTAGGAATCAAATGTGTACCGGTTATTAAGTATATTTTTTCATTGCTCAATATTTTAAAAAACCCAAAATACATAGATGTATTATAAATTTGATATAGGTATTCAAATAGTATGTATTATAATAATTAAAAAATATAAAATGTATCAAAAAAGGATAATGAAAGGATTGCTGAATCGAAAAACATGAAAAATTACCCATAGACCATAAGTAATTTCATATTAGAAGTTCAAAAGTAATGAACATATAAACATTAAAGGCACACATTTTTTTATAAGCATTTTAAATTCAAATGTTGATGAAATCCATCATAATCGCGAACATTATCAAATTATTTTGTATTTAAAAAAGTATATAATGTTCAATTTTTATAGCTAAGGACTAAAAGTTCAAAATAAGGTTAAAAATTTAAAATATTTATAAATATAAGTTATACCTATTTAATTATTGCAAAAATAGTCAACAAATTGGAAACAAAAAACAGCGGTAAAACGGAAATATTTACACGACACCAGTTATGAATTAAATTTATTTTGATATTTTTGTTGTAATTAAAAATGATTAGGTAACCCCAATGAGTTAAAATCTTAATCAAATACTTAAAGTATCTACCTACATTTTATATAGACATGATATTACAATGTCTAAAATATTTTGCATTTTGTAGAGTCTGCATAGTACCTACCTAATAACTTATTATTATAGCAAAATTACATTAACAATACAACATCTAGGACGTTACCCGTATGATCTATTAGTAACATTAGGTATAGACCGTTGTATAATAAATGTATTGAATATAAAAATAACTCATTATCTATATATTATATAAAAATGGAGACAAAAATGTATAACATTTCAATCGAGAACGGTTGATCCGATTTGGCTCAATTTTTTTTAAGATGTTCGTTACTGCCAGGAGAATGTTTTTACGAAATAAAATTTTAGGAAAATCTACCGGAAAGGTAGGAAATCTCAAATCTGTATGTCAAAAATACAACAATAGCGCAACAGTGCATTATATTATATTGGTTGCTATTGGTTAATCGGGCACCTTTGTTGATTTGATATAATATAAAAATGAATCGCAGAATGTGTTGCTAAGCGCAATAATTCTACTGTACGAGTGTTGTGACTGAACTCCTCTTAAATGGTTAGACCTATTTGAATGAATTTTTTGTATGCGTTTGCGTTTATTCATCTGATTTTAGTACGGTTAGGTTAGGTTAGGATTTTGTATTAATTGATTATATCAATCCACCATAGGTAGAATACGACGAACTTGGTATAACTTAGATACTTTAGAGTTAAATCATACATTAACGTACATACAGCACCGGGTCGGCGATCTACCTGATAATGTACTGCTGCGAATCAGAATTTTTATTCCGGGCAACGGAAAAGTTAAGATTAATTTTGAAACCATACACCGAATATTAAATAACGAATTGAACAAAGTTTGAGACACATAATATAGTTGGTACACTTAATGGGCAACGAGTGGTTCAGCTAGTAAATTATATAAATATAAGTTATAACTAATATTGGTTAATATTGTTCAACGATGTCAGTAGGTATTATCGGTATCTGTAATTTTAGTAAGCTCATAATTCCTCATAAATATATATTATAATTTAATAAATATATCCAACATTCTATATTTCTATATAATATAACTTATAAAGTATAAACGTTAGTATTCAAATTATCAGATTGATTATAATATTATACTATTATACGACAAATCAAATTGGATTGGTATAGGTACACAATTATTTATTTTAATTCAAAATTTTTTATATTTTCAAACCGAATCGCAAATTTTATCAAATATTATATTACAAGTCATAACACACGATTATTTGTTTATCTACCTTTAAGTTGTAATTTTTGAAATGAAACTTCTTTACAGAGGGTATATATAAAAAAGGGCGTGGCAGTTACGCTCCGATGACCAAATTGAATGAATTTGTTTTGATATATTTATTCTTTTTTATACAGAAAAACTATAGAAATGTGGGTCTTGACGGTTTTTTCGTAGCCTCTGTAAAAAGTTTCACTTTATCCGTACGTACTCACAACACTCCCTTTTTTTGTAATGTTTGTTATTCTAATTGTAAGATTAATATTACGGTAAAAACACATTATCCAAAAAAGTGGACTCGTGCCTTATTGTAAATTGGTCATAGTTCTTGAAACTCGTGAGTACGTTTCATATTTCAGTACACACCGTCCTTTATTATTCATCACTAAAAGTGTTGTAAATTAAGATTCTGTCGCTTAAATTAAAAATTAAAAAAAATGTATAATCAATAAATAATCTACTCAATAAATAATTGCGGTCTTTGAAACTTGTTTATTTTTTACACGTATTAAAA
>NW_021772259.1:0-810 GCF_005508785.2 Acyrthosiphon pisum | reverse complement strand
TCAAGTCGTGTTATTTTTTTTCAGTAAATTATCTTATTGATTCGATTTTTTTTCAACCAATTATTTTTGTTTATTAAAAACCATGAATTTACAGAAGTTTTCTAACGATTTTCTTCATTGGTTTATTTAGTAAGAAATAATTCGTATCCAGTACATTCAGATTTTACTACATTTTTATCGAGATTAAAATCGTATAATTCATTTCCACCTACTTTGTGTCAAAATAAATATTCGTTATCTGAGGCCGGATTTAAGTATTCAGGAACTGCTGACATAGTCGAATGTTTTTGTTGTGGACTGGTCTTGCAAAAATGGACCAAAGATGACATTCCGTTTGTTGAACACGCAAAATGGAATCCTAAATGTATATTTGTTTTACTTTGTAAGGGTAATGAATTTATAGAAAATGTAAAAAACGAATATCTAAAATCTACACATGTTTGTGATTGTAATCAGTTTTAATCATTGTATGTTATTTTACTTGAAGACGTTAATTACATTTTAATAATTTGTGATCATTTAAAAATAAATATTGTGTTAATCAACTTAAATGTGTTAACAATAAATATTGTATTAATCAACTTAAATGTGTTAATAATAAATATTGTATTAATCAACTTAAATGTGTTAATAATTGATTTTATATCTCGTAGACTTGTAGCCGAGTGGGATAACGCGTTTAGTTATAATTAAATATAATAGGTTCAAAATCCAAGTTACAGGTTCAACGATCCAGGTAAGTATAGGGGATCCTACGCGTTATTTGATTGTGGTTTCATAGTCACTTTAGTTTTTTATATCAATTCAACC
>NW_021772257.1:0-826 GCF_005508785.2 Acyrthosiphon pisum | reverse complement strand
AATTTTATTGCGTTTTGTATTAAATTCCGGGTGCTGGCTAGATATTTAGATTCGAATGTGTGTGTTGTCTTAATGGTCTTGTTGTTATAGACGATTGCATCATCTGGTATATGCTCGTATCATTCCTTTGATATTGGCGGTGAGACGGTGTCTATAATGTAATTAGTTTTTATTACTTTGTTATTGAGTATATGGCTGATAATTTCATCATTTGGTGTTTCGGCGGATGCCCAGTACCATAATCGTTGTTTTTTATACGTTTAATTCTGACGGTCTTAATAATTTTCTTAGTCTGATAATATTGTATGTTCCTCTATGGCTCTATGTGGAAATCATTAATTCTTTGGTGGCCGTGCATTAGATATTGCGTTCTGGTAATCTGCTTCCGTGTGTGATTATTGCTCTTGGGTGTTATCTTTTGATATGCTGCGGTATGATGCAATGGCATTACTATTCTGGGTGGTCTGAGTTTATAATGATTTAAGTTAAGTAAATAATTTATATTATTATTTTTTATACCGATGTATGATCGTTATTGGTTCCAAATAATTTTATGTATTTATTAATATAATAGGTAGAAATATAATATATTACACTTTTTATACTTTAAAACTATTTAAAGCGTAAATAATCTTTTTCATATTTTCCAATACATTTAATAAAAATGTGTTGTTTTCAGATTTTCTAATTTTTCCACATTTTCTGGGGATCTTGAAAACATTTTTTTTCCATGAAATTTTCCGGCATTTTAATCTCTATATAAAATTTTATTATAATACTACAATAGTAACACATTTTGATTTAAATTTTAAACGCCTTATCTTGG
>NW_021772256.1:0-1121 GCF_005508785.2 Acyrthosiphon pisum | reverse complement strand
AATTTTGTATACAGCGCGTACTACTGCCTCCATGACGCGACCACTGTCGATCGACGAATTCGCCCACTTTTATCGGACGTAAGTCGTCACCAATGCAACGCGTTCCGTTGTCCGTTTTTACGTAACGCTCGAATATTGTAAAACCACGTTTTAATTATTATACTCGCGACCGTGTCGAAACGCAATTGTGTACCATTTTTTTTGTATTATTTATTCTGACTGAATCATTATTATTTTACTACCTATTAAAATTAATTTATATTTTGAAACATCCTGTTTTATTTCAAAATTGGTAACCTGAAGACCACATTTCTACCAAAAACCACTGATAGCGCTGAAAACATTGGATCCCTAGTGAGGAACTTTTTAGTGGCCGTCCTTGAACCCCGCCGATCATATCCATTTTCCAGTCCGTGTATATAACTAAAAAATGTTACCTTCGTACTAACTTCTAATTGCTTATCGGTCGTTATGCACTCATTGAAAAGAAGAACACTAGGTATAACGTATATGCACTACTATGTATTATCTTAATTCCTAGGTAATGAATGAGAAAAAGTAATTTATACAGTTTATAGTTTATACACAAAATTACAGTCGTAACTTGTGTGCCAAATAAATAAGAACAAACGCAATTATTGGAAAACGTACGGAATGAAACGTTGTTCTGGGTTTCTTTATGTTATAAAAAAACCATTTTTGGAGGAATTCTTTATAATTACGTTCACTCAAACACGCCTATTAAAATGTGTGTACTACATTAATTTTTATACATTTACAAGTTATCAATGAAACCTGGAAAAAAAATTAAGTTTTACCAACCCAGTTTGACTCCCCAGTACACTGGTACTCCTTGTGAAATGTTATCATGAATTCGAACACGTAAAAATTATTATTTCTAAAAGATGCTTGGAACTTAGTAAGAAGTATGTCTCTATCTAAATAAAGTAACATGTGTCCTACGTAATTAGTAGTTACAGGTTTTGTTACCAAATCAATACAATTTCCATGCACTATAAATAAATATTTTCACTTATTTCGTGTGCATAAAAATTATAAAATGCGTTTAAAAATATTATGAAGTCTTTTGACAAAATATTACCATAATTAAAAAGATAAAT
>NW_021772255.1:0-817 GCF_005508785.2 Acyrthosiphon pisum | reverse complement strand
TTTTTATATATAAGTTAAAAATTATTATATCAAACAGAAACATGGGTCACCCAAGTGTGTTAAAAATTCATTCTTATTTTTTGTTTAAGAATAATTTTTTATTTATTTTAAATATTAAAATGATTTATTTATTTTAATTTATTATTTTATAATAATTCATTTTTTATAATATTACCTAAATTCTGAAATAGTTACACTTAATTACAAATACCTGCCATTAAAAAGAGGTTATTAATATTATGTTCATTTTTTTATATAGTACTTAATTGATATTGGATAACTTCCCTTCGGACAAAAACCTAATTACGATATACGAATCACTTGTCAGTTGGTGTTCACTTATGAGTTCCAAGTTTTCGACATTCTGTGTAATTGTGTATGCCGTATGGTATTATATAGTATAATATCCTATACAGGATGTAATAAATAGAACTAACCTTTGAAATAACTTTTGTTCTCATCAATATTTAAATTGTTTTTTTATATACAATTTATAGTCATTTATTATAGTTTATAATAGTTTATTATAGTTTCAAATATATTATGCAAAAAATTATTTATATATTTTAATTAGGTACTTATTTTTTAATATTGAAAATAAAAAATAAAAATTTGATTTCAATTTTTTTAGATAAGTATATTCAAAATAGCCAATTTGTGAATCTGATTATAAAAAACAATAATTTTTATACTAAAAACATTTATCTAATTCAAGTAGTTTATTTTTGGAATTTTTGATATATCAATATTTTTTTGATTAAATGAATTTGGAACGTATACGTAAGTTATTATAATAACTTCTTTCAAAATATTTTTT
>NW_021772254.1:0-982 GCF_005508785.2 Acyrthosiphon pisum | reverse complement strand
TAATCACTAATCGTAATACTAAATTACCAAGTAATATTATTCAGCGGGTCTGTCCATTCCTCGTCTATGTGTACGTCATGTTGTTTGTGTAATCACTATTTATGATAATTATTAGTAAATGTGACATTACATTTTGTAAGCCACACTTTCGTTGATCGTTAGGAACCAGCCTATTGAGTGTTGATGAATTTGAGTTTAATGCATATTCACCGAAAGTATTATAGAAGGTATCATAATATTATATTCATCGAACAAATAATTTAGATTATTTTTTTTTACTTACTGGTTTAAATGTGCTAAGCTATTATTATTATTTGAGTGAAAAAAACTTTTAAGGTTTGTATTTTATTAATGCATCATAATATTATCTTTCAGTTTTTGAATTTAGTTTCACAAAACCTAATTTATTTTTATTTAACAATTGACATTTTTACGGTTAATTGTAATATGAAAAATTTAATAAATGTTATTATTATTATTATTATTATTATAATATTATTCATTAAATGTTTAATCTGTACTTTTTTACAATTGTGTGCTTACCTTACCAGCTTACTTGTCTATTGCTTTTAATTTTACTAGCTTGCTATACTGCTACTGTAGTAAGATGGTTAAAAAAAATAGCGGTGCTTTCAATCGGCAAAAAAGAAAGAAAATGCTACTGCAACTGCCAAAGTATTAGCTAAAACGCCTAAACTTTTCAATTATTTTCAAAAAAATGTTCCAAATCTGTCACAAGAGAATGTCCAGAATGATTGTAATTTTTAATTTATATATATCCTTATAGATTTTATATATATTCATATATAATATATAACTTGACAAATTATAAAAATTACAATTTATACATAATTTCTTTCATTAGATAATAGTCGGAGTAATGATAGCCCTGTTTCACAACTGTGCTCAAATGCTCATACCCCTGAGTGAGTTATTTAAATTTATAAGCCAATTATAAATCTATAATTCATAATCCGTGATA
>NW_021772253.1:0-1088 GCF_005508785.2 Acyrthosiphon pisum | reverse complement strand
TAGCCCTATTTTCACTTCTTCTTCTGATGGTTTTTCAAGCAGCTGTTCTACAGTAGAGTATTGAAGCACGGTGTTATTTTCACTTGGTTGGGTTAACAATTTTTCGAACATATCTTTAAATTCACGTGCAATTTCTTTACTCTCCGTTAGTAATGATCCATCATGTTTCTTCATTACTGTTGGTCTAATTTGATATCCATGTTTAATTTCATTTGCTTTTTCGAAAAATATTTTGGAATTGTTACTCCTGTTGTTTTCTATAGTGTGTATCCGTTCTTTTTCCCATATTCTCTTACTCCTTCTGATAGCTTTTTTTGCGTCCCTTTGTTTTTGTGCTAGAAGCCTTTTATTTTCTTCACTAGGGTTTTGTAAAACTTTTGTCCGTGCTTTGTCTTTTTCCTCTTGAGCAATTTTACATTCGTCGTTAAACCATGTTTTCTTTGCCTTTTTTGGTACATACCCCAGTACTTCCTTTGCTGTTGTTTTAATTGTTTGCTCTATTTTTTCCCAGGCTTCATTTGAACTTGAGATGCTTATAAAAAAAAATTGTGACTATGGATTTTTAATTTTTTTCATCTGCCTTTGAAACAATATAATAGGAACCTTCTATTAAATTTTCAAGCTTTTTTAACCAACAAATAAAATTGTATTGATATTTATAGAAAAAAAAACTAAATAATATGGATACTGAAAATGTCCGTATACAGCTCAAAATAGGTCAAAATATTTGGAAAATGTTATGGTGTATAGAAAATGCTAATATAAACATTCAGTCAAAATTTTATGCACCTACGGTCATTTGTTTTAGAGTTGTACCAAATACCAAAATAGATTTTCTCGAAAAATTCCCGTTTTTCCTTAATTTTTGATTTGTTTTTCACGGCGCTTTTGAAAACTACTGGGAAATTTTTACTTTTGACCCCCCAAAGTATCAACTAGATTCACTTTACTCTCAGAAAAGATAGTGTTGAAGAAAATACAAGCACTTTTACCGTCCTAAAAGGTGATGACAGACACAAAAAAAAAAAAATAAAAAAAAAAACACACATCATTGTAAAATCAATACACAGAATCTAATAATTTTGAAA
>NW_021772252.1:0-722 GCF_005508785.2 Acyrthosiphon pisum | reverse complement strand
AGTCACAGTTTTTTTTTATAAGCATTTAAAGTTCAAAAATTGACAAAATATGGAAAAACCACGAAAATTAGCAAATTATTTTGAGTTAAGAATTCGTAAACATTTTTATTTTTAAATCTAAGATTTTAAAATGTAATACAAGATTCCTTATAAGATTATCTACCTTTATCAAAAAAAAAATGTCTATAAGAAAGTCAAATTAAATTTTTATAAGCGTTTGAAATTCAAATTTTTACAACATTGGATATTCACTCGATTTCTCATGTAACGATTTCCTTATTTTGTTGTAATTCAAAAACGAATAACTGTAGATACATGGAAATTTCACTAAATGTTTATATTAGCATTTACTATACTCCATACAGTTTTGGAAATATTTTGACTCTTTTTGGGCTGTTTACGGACATTTTCAGTTTTAAATTTTTTTAGTTTTTTTTTCTATAAATATCAATAAAGTTTTATCTATTGGGCCAAAAAGTGTAAAAAATTAATACAGGGCTCCTGACACATTGTTACAATAGCAGTTGAAAAATATTAAAAATACATAGGCACAATTTTTTTTTATAAGCATTTGAAGTTAAAATGTTGACAAAATTTATCAAATTTAAAATTGAATAATTATTTTGTAGTTAAAAATTTATAAAATGTTCAACTTTTATATCTAAGGATTGAAAATTTAAAACAAGATTCCACGTAAATATTTAATTCTGTTGCCAAAAATT
>NW_021772251.1:0-906 GCF_005508785.2 Acyrthosiphon pisum | reverse complement strand
TATGCTCAATCGTGCTTTAGCGTACACAGCATACGAAATAATTTACGAAAAATACAAACTATATAATATATTAATATATAAACAAATATAATATGTATTTATATAATATAACAATGAATATTTTGAGAAATATGCAATTATAATTCCTAATAAAATTAATAATATATAAATACACAATAATATATTATATTAATCTAACCTGTAGTGTATATTATATATTAATATAAAAAAAAACGTGAAAAAAAATCGAAAAAAAAAATGCAAAAAATATCGAATTAACGGCGGCCGTGCAAATCATACGACACAGAGCAGTCGCCGCCCGAAAGAGCGTACAACGGATTCGAACTCGGACCTACCTAGCTACCTACATTTGGGGAACCTACGCCTAACCTACCGAGACACAGTATGTGTTGCGAACACTTGTCAAAACTTCATTACTTAAGCTGTGACGCTGTGTGTATACGGAGCGACGTAAACCAATATATTCGATATATTATATCGATACAATCGTATATAATTCAATATATCTACACATTGTTTAAAATTTAAGTGTAATTTATTGAATGATATGAACCATTATTATTATCATGTACCTATGCTTGAATAATATATTTATTTCAATCAAACCACAAAATTGTGTTTACGTTAACCGATATGACTAACCTAGACCGACTGACAGTTCGTGAACATTTGGTATGAATCGAATTTGCGTACAAACCGCATATCCACGGGTTTCAAAAGAAATACACTTAAACTTAGCGAATAAAGCACTAACGGTGAAACGAAAAAGCAAAAGGCTATTACGAAGGCTATGGACCGAACCAAACCACAAATCGGCGGCATTGAAAACAAACGAACTACGATGTGAAAAAGTGAGAAAAGGCGAAAAACGGCGTAAAAAGTATA
>NW_021772250.1:0-1059 GCF_005508785.2 Acyrthosiphon pisum | reverse complement strand
AAATGACCGTGTTAACCCGTAAACCATCAACCGTTAAAGTAGGTACTAAACCGATTTATACTGCGCTACTTACTTATTATATTTTTATTTTGTGTTTTTAGGTAAAATGTGTTACTAAGTAATGCAAAATTCGTGAATTAACCCATTTACAAACAATCGAAAATGATAAATCTTAAAAGTTTGATATGTTTTAAAAAAGACATAGTGAAATTAGTAAAAAGAATGCAGAAATTATTTATTAACCGATAGCTTTTGACTGCCGTGGAATACAATATTAGGGAATGGTTTTGAGAGGTTCAACATTTTGTGACTAACAGGGGACCTATTTTAATATGGGATATTATTTTGATGACCCAACTAGAACAATAAATTGTTATTAAGCAAACATGCAAATATGTCTTGTGAGTAGAAACTATCCTGAAGATTTCTTTGAAATTTGTAGGGGTCCTAGAAATGAATCTATAATCTATAATCTATAATCAGTACCTATATCGTGTACCTACGTTTTCTGCAGATAGCCACAAGTTTCCACCAATGATTATAATCCCCTATAAAAGGACACAAAAAGTTATCACGAATACATTACCTGAAAAAAATGTATTCGTCGTTCTGGCAGTGGTTGGATGGTTTTACCGGAATTAGTTGAATACATTTTAGATTCTGAGTGGAACGATGAATGTATTGATTTTACAATGATGTGTGTTTTTTTATTATTTTATTTTTTTATTTTTTATTTTTTTTATTTTTTTATTTTTTTGTGTCTGTGTACACGATAAGTAGTCGAAATAATGCTACGATTTTCAACTTCAGTATCTTGTTCGATCAGAAAGTGAATATCGTTGGTGCATTGGGGAGGTCAAAATTTAAATTTCACAGTAGTTTTCAAAAGCGCCAAGAAAAACCAAAGAAAAATTAAGGAAAAACATGAATTTTTACGCAAAAATCGATTTTTCACAAAATTGAATTTGGTTTTTGGTGTAACTGTAAAAAAAATGACCGTAGGTACATGAAATTTTGACTGAATGTTTATCTTAGCATTTTCTATACACCATAACATTT
>NW_021772249.1:0-4127 GCF_005508785.2 Acyrthosiphon pisum | reverse complement strand
TAATTAATAAATAAACTGCCAAAATCTTATTGACAATATTAAATTATTAATTTATCTATTCTTAAAATGTTTTTCTTTTACACAATATAGGTATAAATATCTACTCCAATTTTAATTTTAATCTACCTGGAGATGCCCGAATTCCGAGCAAATACAGGTAGGTAGTGTTATTTTATCCCAAATATAAGTATCCCGATTGCGTCCACAAAATAACGTATTATTAATAAAATAAAATATCTATAACATAAATTTTCATTAAAATGTATCATAAATCTATATATATATAAATGAATGTGTGTGTGTCTGTTTCTCTGTGTGTCCATATTACCATGGGAACCAATTTTTATATTATTTTGAAATTTTCGATGGAATGTTTTATATATAAATGGTTACCATGGTGATATGTAAAACATATTATTCATATGGAGTTGGCAATTTTAATGGGCAACGAAGTGCACGGGATCAGATATTTTCATATAGGTATATTATAGATTATAGATATTATAGACTTCTGGGCACAGAAGATAGGCTAATTATTAAAGGGAGAGGACCACCCTCAGGTGGTGGTAAAACCGGGATTTTGAGATTTTCGATGGACAATTTTGTTTAAAATTAGTTGCTATGGATTTTGAAGATATTATAGTAATAATTATTGGTTGCCGGGCAACGAAGTGCACAGGATTAGCTAGTTATATATAAATATAAATAGTAAAATAATTGTTTACAATTAAAAAAGTTATGTAATATAATTAATACTATGTTAATTAATAGTCAATAAATAGTCAAATATTAAAATAATTGTAGTGTTAAATTATAGTGTTAAGGTAGATTTTTAAAACTCATTATTTTTACAAAATAAAAATTAGATATTTCCATGTTTTTGGATTTTTTAATTTTAATTTGTATAAATAGTATTTACTACCTACTATGTATGGGACGCAATAGGGATAGGTGGAAAGGTAAAAAGGTTACTTAGGGCTGCAATCGGTAGGGAGCTTGTAATTTGTACCACTGCAGGTAGGCTAAAGTAGTGTTTGTAATTTGCACTACCCTCAGGTAGTCGAAAATAGAATTTGTAATTTGCACCAAAATGATTATTTATTTGTTCGATTATCGAATATTCAATTTTGAAATATTCGATTATTCCTCGATAATATGCTCGTTGACGTCAAGATTAGATGGACTCGAATGACAATAATATTTTTTTCGGGATTTTTCGCCTTATCTGGTAATATTTTGACGTTTTACGTCCAATTATCGGTCATAATCGCGTTATATATTATATATATATATATTCATATAATGTATATCAGTTTATTATTTTGATCAAATACATTTAGTCGTAAGATAAAATACATAATATTTTTGTAGTGCAGTTTTTAATTTTTTTTCTTGAAATTTGGAAGTTAAGATATAATTAAAAGTAATCGCGGGGAAGATATTTTAGAAAACAATGACCATAATTTTTATTTTGTATATAAAACAAAAACTACAAATATAATGCATTGGTGTTGTACACAGAGAAAATGTTCAGCAAAATTGTTTACTACAGGTGAAAATATGACGATTGTTCGTGATGAAATCTTAATATATATAAATCTTGTTGTTTATAAATTAAACCAATTGTGTAAAATAAAATCACGAGAATCACTATATGAAAAACCAGCCAACATTTTAAGAAATGTAGTGAAAAATTCAACAGTTTCCAATTTTATCACTAGGTACTAAGGATATTTTGGATTTAAGATATAATATATATATGTATAATACGAAGAGGAAAATATTGAAAAAATTTCGAGTACCTATCACAGAATGAAGTACATTCAAAGCTGTTAACTATAGATATTAAAAAACATATAGGTGAACCGTTTATTATATCAAACAATTCTGATATTTTCTTGCAAAACAAACATCGATTTTTTATGTAAAAGTGAAACAATTTATCTTGATCAGACATTCGATTATTGTCCGAAATTATTCACTCAACTTTTTACTTTACATAGATATTTTAATAATTTGCAACAATACGCGTATAAGCTAAGCTATTTCACAAATAAAAACTAAGCTAAAGTCATATTAGAATTATAGGCATATTTATCGAAATCTATATTGTATACAATTGTTTTTTTTTTAATTTTACATAATATAATTATTTTAATTGGCTAACTTTTTTATATTCATATTAATACAAGTTTATATACACTTTCAACAATATGTGTTTTAGCTCAGCTATTTTATAATTTATAAAAATTAAGCTAAATTTATATTAAGACATACTTATAAGTTGGTATTATTTTGTTGCAAATTACAATTCCTATCTCTTACTCCTTGAGGATGATGCAAATTACAAAATAAATGCATTTTAATAAAATGGTGAAAATTACACATGTTTAATATATTTTGGGTCAATTTTGGAGCAAATTAACTACAACCAATCGGGGCTTATAGGATAATGATGAAATTATTCAAATACTAAAGTCTTAAATTACATTATCATAGAATAAGCTTTATTAAAATTTAATATAATAATCGTAACATTATTAATTTAAATTTTGTAAACATAAGCTGATAAAAAAGAAAAATGATAATCACGTACACTAATAACATTTTAATAATGGATATCTTAAACAATTTATAAAAAAAAAACTGTAGTTAGAAATGTTAAAATAATACATTTTGGTTTAACTCAATATATTGGGTAAATCGATGAGTAAGTTACCAATAACACATAGCGGCACCTATGTTTATCCTTAAATCTGGATTCTATAATTGGTTATACAAGACGATGACAAGTAAAATGAGAAAAAAATTGTTTGTTCCGTATTGCCATATATAGTATTTGCTAGTAACTGTAATTTATATCATTACTATTAATAAAACAACTAATAATTTTGTGAATAATGAAATGGTTATCTACATTTAATAATAATAATAATCATGATCTTAATTTTATTATGAATATTAATCATGCGTATTAATGAAATTTAAAAACACGTCAATTAAAAAAAAAAAATAACGGTTTCCAATTTTTTCCCAGGTTTCCCTGTAAACGTATTTAATATAATATGATTAATATTTCTGTTGAGGGCCCTTACCAAATGGTATTCAAACAAGTTTTTAATTGCAATCCTACGAAGAACAACAAAATGCAAAATAACATTTATATAACTCATAAAGGCAATTTAACATTGTTACAAGGAAATATAACAAATGAAATACCTATGGACGACACTCTTTTCGTAAGTGGTTGTAATTAAATCGATCTATTAACTGTTTGTTTGTGTTGCAACTTATAAAGTTATATAGTTATAATTATTAAATTTATTTAATAATATTTAATAGTATTTCACGAGCAAAGTACTATTAATTATTGTAATGAATAAACAATATGTTAAGGTGTATTTTAAGGTATGAATAGTATTGAAAAATGCTATGAAAATGTATTTTTGTATTTCCAATAATATGGTTTATTGAGCGGTTTGAGAGTAAGTACATCTATTATCGATATTGTAGAAGAAGAGTTAATTTATGCCTGTATAAAAGTCAATTTTCGATATTTCAATAACTAAAATCAATAATTCAAATTCAAAAAGTAAAATATCACAAGTTTCAGAGCTGAATATTGGACATTAAAAATAAAATATCGAAAATCGTCTCCTATACAAGCCTAGATACATTTTTCTCTTCAATTTGTATGATAGGTGTTCATACTGTAATGTCACTCAGTAGACTATAGTATTGGAAATACGAAACTAAGTTTCAGTGTTTCACTAAATTTCATATTTGTAATTAATGTGTTAAGTGCTAAATTACTGACATGCACGTGCGGGTGCGGGTGCTATTTATTTTATAAACAGTCACTCACACTAATTTTCACTTACTACACACACATTTACATTTAAAGTTGCGCTATTTATATGACGTGTAGTTATCTAATCACTTATTAAAAATGGCCCCGTTGATTTTTGAAGTCAACGTTCACTATTCGTGAGCCGTACTATAACTAGTATAACTTGTGTATTTATTTCTACAAAATAAAGATTTTCAAAACGCATTAGCCTAGTATTATCAGTAAGTATCAGTGATCCGAATAACCAGTGATTTTTTTTTCGTAGTTAGAAATAAAA
>NW_021772248.1:0-1369 GCF_005508785.2 Acyrthosiphon pisum | reverse complement strand
TCGTTTTTGAATTACAACAAAATAAGGGAAATCGCTACATGAGAAATCGAGTGAATATCCAATGTTGTAAAAATTTGAATTTCAAACGATCATAAAAATTTAATTTGACTTTCTTATAGATATTTTTTGTTTGATAAAGGTAGATAATCTTATAAGGAATCTTGTATTACATTTTCATATCTTAGATTTAAAAAGAAAAATTTTTATGAATTTCTAACTCGAAATAATTTGCAAATTTTCGTGATTTTTCCATATTTTGTCATTTTTTGAACTTTAAATGCTTATAAATAAAAACTGTGACTAACGATTTTTAATATTTTTCATCTGCCTTTGAAACAATATACTAGGAGCCTTCTATTACATTTTCAAGCTTTTTTGATAAACAAATAAAATTTTATTGATATTTTTAGAAAAAAAACTAAAAAAAAATGAAAACTGACAATGTCCGTAAAGAGCTCAAAATAAGTCAAAATATTTTGAAAATTTTATCGTGTATAGAAAATAGAAATGTAAACATTCAGTCAAAATTTCATGCATCCACGGTCATTTTTTTTAAAGTTACACCAAAAACCAAAATCGATTTTCTCGAAAACAGATTTTGCGTAAAAATTCCTGTTTTTCCTTAATTTTTCTTTTGTTTTTCCCGGCGCTTTTGAAAACCACTGGGAAATTTAAATTTTGACCTCCCCAATGCACCAACGATATTCACTTTCTGATCGAACAAGATACTGAAGTTGAAAATCGTAGCATTATTTCGACTACTTATCGTGTACACAGACACAAAAAAAAAAATTTAAAAAAAAACACACATCATTGTAAAATCAATACATTCATCGTTCCACTCAGAATCTAAAAATTCACCAGATGTGACAAATGACTGACAATTAATTTCGTTGTTTGCTAGATTATTATTTGAAATTAGTTGAAGTCGTAGAAATATCATATTTCAATCACCTAAACATAACTATTCCTTGTGAACTATTTAAATAATATTTTTTTAGAAAAAACAGAATGCACCAACGATATTCACTTTCTGATCGAACAAGATACTGAAGTTGAAAATCGTAGCATTATTTCGACTACTTATCGTGTACACAGACACAAAAAAAATAAAAAAATAAAAAAACACACATCATTGTAAAATCAATACATTCATCGTTTCACTCAGAATCTAAAACAGATTTCACATTATTTTGTATTTTAATGATGGGCAAAAAATTACAATAACTCTAATATGGTTAGGTGATATTTAATATTTATAAACCAAGATACAAAAATGTGGGTCGTATTAATTAGTCCTATATAAAAATATACCAAGACTGAATAACAATAATATAAAAAAGAAGACGGTTCCAAATCTCCGACCATC
>NW_021772247.1:13120-14063 GCF_005508785.2 Acyrthosiphon pisum | reverse complement strand
GCCGATCTCAGTCTCGTTATGATGACTTCGAATTTTTCTGGGTGTTTCGATGGGAAATGTCCAATTGTCTGTGTTGTATTTGATTAAGCTTGGTGGAGTAGGATAACCATTTCTGATGCCATCTTAGATGACATTTGTTAGTTATCAGTGCTTGTATGTCCCTGTATGCGATGATATTGGTGGGAGACGATAGTGTCGAAGTGATTGCCGTTTTGGCAGCTAGGTCGGCGCGCTCGTTTTCAATGATGTTGGAGTGTCCAGGGATCCAGAAAAGTTTGATTTTGAAGTTATTGTTTTTCTGTAGAGTGTATATTTTGTTTTGAATATAAAGGCCGATGTTTGATGGGTTATTAGTATTATTAATGTTATTGATGGCGCTGAGGGAGTCAGTGAATATGATGGTGTCTTGGAGATGGCGATCGGTTATTAAATCAAGGGCTTTGATTATTGTGAATGATTCAGCTGTGAAGACTGAGCAGGCGCTGGGGAGTTTGTACATGAATTCCATGTTATTCCAAACAACTGCAGCCCCGACCCCAGGGCTGGATTTAGGAATGTGGGGGCCCTGGGCCCACCTTTAGAAGTAGATATTTTTTTCGATTAAGTACATAATATATTTAATAACCAGAATTTTGGTTATGAAAAAAACAATGATTTGTTGTGATGAAATAATAAAGATAGTAAATAAGTAAATACATTTATTATATTATAATAGGTATGCACTGTCAATTGTCATAATATTATATATAGAACTTAAATAATAATGGTTATCATAATATATTTATATGATAACTTTGCGAGATTTCGTCGCCGCAAATTTTTCAACAACTTGTGAAAAATCCAATGATCGTAGTAAGTCGCTTTCGATGCTTAGCAGTGCAAGGCCTGATAGTCGACTTTGTGTCATCGAAGTTCGTAGTCGGTTTTTTATTACTTCATTTTA
>NW_021772247.1:6102-11465 GCF_005508785.2 Acyrthosiphon pisum | reverse complement strand
AGATTTGACAGGGAAGGATATATTTTGAGTGATATTGTTGATGGCTATCAGAAAAAGAGTAACCGAAATTGTTGATCCTTGAGGAATTCCGTTGGCTTGGTCGAAAACTTTGGAAAGTGACTGGTTGATTCTTACTTGGAATGTTCTTGTTTTTAGGAAGTTTCTGATGAAATTGAACATTTGATTTTGGCTAAGTACTTTAGAGAGACTAGTCAAAATGTGGGGTTTCTATGTTGTATCGTTGGCTTTCCTCAAATCTAAGCTAATCATACCTAAATATTGATTTTCGGCGTATGTGTTTTGTATTTCTGTATGTATTTTTGATAGACAGTTGTTTGTACCTTTATTTTTCCGAAATCCACATTGTTCAGGAGTGAAATAGTAGGACTGTTCTAGGAACCATATTAGACGTTGATTTACGATTTTCTCTAAGATTTTACATAATGTATTTAACAGAGAGATTGGACGGTATCCTTCAGGTGAGAATTTATTTTTCCCTGGTTTACTTATGGGGATCACAATGCTGTTTCTCCAGCTTTGTGGGAAAACGTTGTGGTTCCAGATGTAGTTGTATATTTTTAGAAGTATTTGGAGTGTATTAATGTTAAAGTTTGGGACAAAAATATAAGGGATATTGTCAGGACCTGTGCTTTTGCTAGTGCATCTTTTAAGCGTTTTCAGTATTTCTTCCGTAATTATTGGGCTGTTTAAGTAGGACTGATGTGTGTTTTGAGGTGATATTGACGAGGGTTGGGGTGGAGGTTTGTTTACATTCTCCCGTAAGAAGTCGCGGCTGTACATTTCATTATTGGAGTTTTTTTTCAAGTATAGACCGAAGTGGTGGACGATTGAAGATGGATCGGTGTTTAGGGATGAGTTGGTGGTGAGGTATATATATTTGTGATTTTTCCGACCCTGTAATGAACGAATTTTGTTCCACATTATGTGGGGGTCGACTTGGGCTCCGATGTTGGCGGTGAAGTTTCGCCATGATATAGTTTTATTGCTTTTGACTAAGAATCTTGTTTTAGCTCTAAGTTCTTTTAATTTTATATGGTCGTCCGATGATCTGGTTTTGATGAATGTTTTAAGTGCTTTATTTTTAAGGGCTATATATTTTTTAATTTCATTGTTCCACCAGGGGACTTGTGGGTTTTTGGAGATGTGATTAGTGTAGCCGATTGTTTGTTCTGCTGCCTCCATGATGTTCTCTGTGAATTTGGTGACTGTTTTATCGATATTTATATCTTCATCAGAAAATTTTGTAGACTTGATTTTCATTTCGAGAAGGTTTGAGAATAGGATCCAGTCAGGGTTTTTGAGGTTCCATTTTGTTGTAGGATGGCTCGTTTGTGGTGAGTTGGAAATGAATTGAATTGAGATAGGAAGGTGGTCACTATTGTATATTTCATTAAGTACTTGCCAGTGGAGTCTTTGAGCTATGGTGGGGGTGGAGAACATTAAGTCGATAGCTGAGAGGGTTCTATTAGAGGGATTTATTCTGGTTTGCTCGTTGTTATCTTGTTCTAATAATTTTTCTATGATTTTTCCTCTTGTATCAGTTTTGTATGATACACCCATATATGGCTGTGGCTTGTTGAAGTCCCCTACAATGATGAAAGGTCTTGGTAGCTGTTTAATAATATTTTCTAAGTCTGAGAGAGTGAAATTGAATTGATTTGGGATGTAGGTATTACAGAGGGAGATTTTTGATTCAAGTGTGATTGATATTGCAACTCCTTCTAAGTTTGATTTGATAGGGATTTCCTCCCAGGAGAATGAGTTGTTTATAAGGATGCATACGCCACCACTTGCCCTCGGGCAGTCTCTGCGATTTTTTTTTGCATATTGGAAGTTTTTAATTATAGGAGGAGATTCGTCGTGTTTTAGGTTGGTTTCTTGAAGACATATTGCAATTGGTTGATGTAGATTGATTATTAATTTTATTTCCTCGATATTTTTATGTAGTCCGTTGAGTATTTAAATACTAAAGTTTGTGTTAGATTTGAGATATTTATATTTATTAAGAATTGATTGGTTCAGTTCCAAGGGCTTTGTCGAGCAGCGTGCTGCAAAGTCTTGTGAGCCTATTTTTTATGCTTTGATTTTTTAATTTGGGTTTTACGTTTTCGATGATTTCGATTATTTCGAATTCAGTGATGTTGAACTGTTCTAATGTCGGAGTTGGGTCGGCAATACTAAGGGTGTTTTCAATAATGTACTTAAACTGATCGTAATTTATTTTCATGTCTGGTGTTTCTGAGAAGTAGGTTTTTACGGGATCAAATGTTTTGTCGAGCTTTAAGATTATTAATTGTTTTAAGGAATTGGTGCGTTTTATTTTTTTTGGTTTTGGTTGAGGTGTTTTTTTAGAATTTGCGTTTGGCGTGATAATGTCGTTTGAGACAATGACTTGTGACAAAGGTTTAGGGGATGGACAATTAGTGGTTATACTTGATGATGTAGAGGAGAGCGCAGATCTTTTTTTCGATTCAGTTGTGGGCATTAGTGTACTATATTCTTGTGTTGATTCACTCAGTATTGGGTCGTTGAGGAGAGATGTTTGAATTGAGTTTTGTACTTTGGATGTATCAGAAGTACCATTTGTGTTATCTGAAGGAATAACTATTAACGGTACGATATGTCCTGATTTCTCTTCTGAGATGTTTGTGTTGATTGTAGTGATGTTGAAGTCAGATGATTCATATAACATAGCGTTTGGAGGATCTGGTGTAGGATTTTTACACAGCTTTGATGTGTGTCCGGTGAGTTTGCATTTATAGCAAGTGAGGGTGTCGTCAGTGAGAAAAATTCTGTGAAGTTTGTTTTCAGCCTTGATCAGTAAGGATTCTGGTATTTTATGAAAATCTTCGTGGTTCATATAAACTTGCCGTCTAAAGCTTAAGATATGCGCTAGATCTTTTATGTTGAATCCAGCGTTAATGTGTGTTATCGGTGATAGGAGTTGGATATTGCGATTTTGTAGCTCATCAATAATTTTATCGTTAGGAATAGCGGGCGATACATTAGAAATAATGATTCTTTTGGTTAAGTTTACTAACCGTCTGATTTTTATAGATCTTACGATCATTTAGTTTAATAATAGGATGATTTTTGATTAGAAAATCAACAGTGTTTTTGTCATTGAAATAAACACAAAACCGGTTGTTTGACATTCTAGAGACGAATTTAATATTTTTCGGTGGAATTATTTTGCTGATAGCTATGACGTATTCGATTTGTGGTATGTTATCGATAGAATCGAAGATGATTGCCTGTTCTTTTTTTTGGTTTATTAACTTTGAGAGTGGTCTCAGGGAACGTTTTTTTCCAAAGTTGTTTTTATCGGTTTCGGAGGTGTAGTTTTGAATTGATGGCGATTTTTCATTTGGTTCGCTCTGTATATGATTGGTTACATCGGTGGAAACAACATTGGCGTTATTTTGGTCGGATGGCTTGAATGTGAGGTCATTAGTGACGTTATCTGTGTTTGATGTGACGGTCGGCGGCAATACATTAGTTTCCTTATCTACGGTGGTAATGACAGTAACGGAAATACGAATTGGATCATTGGGTTGGTGTGTTTGGTTTTTTTTTTTTTAATTTAAAAGTTTGTCTATTAGGTTTGAGGGGTTATTGGGTGAGTCACCCATTTTGGTGTTAATATTTCTATTAGGCGGGTAAATATAAGAAAGTGTCAGTTTTATGATAATTGTTTATATTACCTGATGGTCTTACGTAATTATTCTGAGTGCATACGAGAGCTAAAAATACGAGAGCGCGGTCAAAGCGATTAACGTGTTGCTCGGTCGATAGTGCACACGTAACTCACGTAACCGACCCAACTCCGACATTAGAACAGTTCAACATCACTGAATTTGAAATAATCGAAATCATCGAAAACGTAAAACCCAAATTAAAAAATCAAAGCATAAAAAATAGGCTCACAAGACTTTGCAGCACGCTGTTCGACAAAGCCCTTGGAACTGAACCAATCAATTCTTAATAATTATAAATATCTCAAATCTAACACAAATCTTAGTATTTAAATGCAGTCACAACATAAAAATTTTATTCAATGGAACCTCAACGGACTACACAAAAATATCGAGGAAATCAAACTAATAATCAATCTACATCAACCAATTGCAATATGTCTTCAAGAAACCAACCTAAAACACGACGAATCTCCTCCTATAATTAAAAACTTCCAATATGCAAAAAAAAATTGCAGAGACTGCCTGAGGGAAAGTGGTCGCGTATGCATCCTTATAAACAACTCATTCCCCTGGGAGGAAATCCCTATCAGTTCAAACTTGAAAGCAGTTGCAATATCAATCACACTTGAAACAAAAATCTCCCTCTGTAATATCTACATCCCAAATCAATTCAACTTCACTCTCTCAGACTTAGAAAATATTATTAAACAGCTACCAAGACCTTTCATCATTGTAGGGGACTTCAACAGCCACAGCCATATATGGGGATCATACAAAACTGATACAAGAGGAAAAATCATAGAAAAATTATTAGAACAAGATAACAACGAGCAAACCAGAATAAATCCCTCTAATAGAACCCTCTCAGCTATCGACTTAACGTTCTCCACCCCCACCATAGCTCAAAGACTCCACTGGCAAGTACTTAATGAAATATACAATAGTGACCACCTTCCTATCTCAATTCAATTCATTTCCAACTCACCACAAACGAGCCATCCTACAACAAAATGGAACCTCAAAAACCCTGACTGGATCCTATTCTCAAACCTTCTCGAAATGAAAATCAAGTCTACAAAATTTTCTGATGAAGATATAAATATCGATAAAACAGTCATCAAATTCACAGAGAACATCATAGAGGCAGCAGAACAAACAATCGGCTACACTAATCATATCTCCAAAAACCCACAAGTCCCCTGGTGGAACAATGAAATTAAAAAATATATAGCCCTTAAAAATAAAGCACTTAAAACATTCATCAAAACCAGATCATCGGACGACCATATAAAATTAAAAGAACTCAGAGCTAAAACAAGATTCTTAGTCAAAAGCAATAAAACTATATCATGGCGAAACTTCACCGCCATAATGTGGAACAAAATTCGTTCATTACAGGGTCGGAAAAATTAGAAACATATTTACCTCACCACCAACTCATCCCTAAACACTGATCCGTCTTCAATCGCCCACCACTTCGGTCTATACTTAAAAAAAAACTCCAGTAATGAAATTTACAGCCGCGACTTCTTACGGGAGAATGTAAACAAATCTCCACCCCAACCCTCGTCAATATCACCTCAAAATATACATCAGTCCTACTTAAACAGCCCAATAACTATGGAAGAAATACTGAAAACGCTT
>NW_021772247.1:2373-4404 GCF_005508785.2 Acyrthosiphon pisum | reverse complement strand
GTAAAAAACATGTTTTCCGTAGTTTCCAATAGTACTCAGGCCTCGTTAAGTCGTAGAAACATAGTTTTTTATACCAAATTAAACACGAGAAGCTCTTTTTAAACGCGGAATAAGATAAGATACCATAAGATACCATAATTAATATCTATTAATCAATAATGTCATGAACTATAATGTACTGGTGACAATAGTGGATTGAGTGTGTTCTATTTTTCACTAAAAAAAAATTATTATTATTTTATTATTTAAAAACGTATTGAATATCGTTGTAATTTTATGATTGTATGTATAATTGACCACTAAAATTAAATTTTGAATAGTACCAGTTTTCGCGTTTTCTAAAATGAAGTTAATAAAAAACCGACTACGAACTTCGATGACACAAAGTCGACTATCAGGCCTTGCACTGCTAAGCATCGAAAGCGACTTACTACGATCATTGGATTTTTCACAAGTTGTTGAAAAATTTGCGGCGACGAAATCTCGCAAAGTTATCATATAAATATATTATGATAACCATTATTATTTAAGTTCTATATATAATATTATGACAATTGACAGTGCATACCTATTATAATATAATAAATGTATTTACTTATTTACTATCTTTATTATTTCATCACAACAAATCATTGTTTTTTTCATAACCAAAATTCTGGTTATTAAATATATTATGTACTTAATCGAAAAAAATATCTACTTCTAAAGGTGGGCCCAGGGCCCCCACATTCCTAAATCCAGCCCTGGGGTCGGGGCTGCAGTTGTTTGGAATAACATGGAATTCATGTACAAACTCCCCAGCGCCTGCTCAGTCTTCACAGCTGAATCATTCACAATAATCAAAGCCCTTGATTTAATAACCGATCGCCATCTCCAAGACACCATCATATTCACTGACTCCCTCAGCGCCATCAATAACATTAATAATACTAATAACCCATCAAACATCGGCCTTTATATTCAAAACAAAATATACACTCTACAGAAAAACAATAACTTCAAAATCAAACTTTTCTGGATCCCTGGACACTCCAACATCATTGAAAACGAGCGCGCCGACCTAGCTGCCAAAACGGCAATCACTTCGACACTATCGTCTCCCACCAATATCATCGCATACAGGGACATACAAGCACTGATAACTAACAAATGTCATCTAAGATGGCATCAGAAATGGTTATCCTACTCCACCAAGCTTAATCAAATACAACACAGACAATTGGACATTTCCCATCGAAACACCCAGAAAATTCGAAGTCATCATAACGAGACTGAGAATCGGCCACAGTGATGTAACCATCAAAAACCAAATTTTACAGGGGACACTTAAACAATAATAACTTTTTCCAAATTAATCTTTTTGTGTTAATTTTTCTTATTATAAGACTTTATATCTTATAATTTTATGTGTGAATTGAATTAAAAGAATGCACATTTTATTCATAATGTAATCACTTACTAAAGTAGAGGTATTAGTGGGTTAATTGAAGTGGCCGGCTACCATAAAAGTCATTATGGGTTACTTCATATGGCATTAAGGGATATCTGTGGGTTACAATAATTTGCCAAAATAATAAATAGTATCCAAATAACGTAACCATCAATAACATAAATACTAAAGTAATTTAACTAACAAAAATATTGTATTTTTTTTAACAATTTATTATAAGTAATAACAATTAACAGTATTATAACAATTTGTCGCGGACCTGTGGGGTGCCGCGTGGATGATGAGTCTTCAGATGAGGTAACCAAAATAACGTTAAAAAAAAAGAAAAACAAAAAGAAAAGAAAAACGCAATTTGGTGATATTTGACAGGGTCGGTATTTTATTCAGCGAAAAAAATGACACCGACACGGTGAATCGTGCAAACACGGTAAAACAAAAAAAAAAATAGCTTTCCGTATTCTCGGTAGGTACGCTATGCTTCGCGGGGCCGTCGGTTGTCCGTACGTGTGTACCCGGCGAGGTATCGAAAACAAGTTACTCGTTTTATCCGGGTTCGCCGAACGGCCGGCCGACGGTTCCTC
>NW_021772247.1:0-1267 GCF_005508785.2 Acyrthosiphon pisum | reverse complement strand
TTAGTGCTTACTTCAACCAAACGGGCTCGCTTTTTTTTTTACGATGGTAGGTTCTTGAATGGAACTGATCATTCTCATAACTCTGTTTCTTTGCATGGTAAATATTAGGTACTAAATAACAGGTAATGTAATATACTTAGATAAGAAAATAACTAACAAGAAACAGAAATGCAGAATATTTTAATTACAATTAGTATGATTTGCGAAATGCGAATGTGTTATTGTGATTTGTGATTATCAAAATGATAACACTCTGTAGTAGTGGCGGTAAAATTCTTTTGTCTTGGGGGTGCCGCCGTGGTGACTGGTGGCGGTAAAATTGTGTCTGCCTTCACACAATGTGTGATAACCCAGTGCGGTAACAATAATAATCACGGACTAAGATATACAGGACACGAGCGGATCACCGCAGCTAGTTCCACGCTCCGCACGCACATGCGCGCACCAAAAACTCCTATCAACTTCATATCTTATCAATTATTAAAAACGGATAAGAGTGGATACAGCGTTTACCCTGGTGGGGTCGAGAAATATTACAATATTATATTTATTTATTATTATTATTTTAATAATGTTTACAGGATATAATACAAATAAAACATAATAAATCTGTTACTCTTAACTTAACTCTTTACTTAATATTTAATAAGTAAAACGAAGGTATTGAAAGCTTATTGTACAGTGGAACCTCGATTATCCGGGGTAATGATGGGGAGGGGGTCACACGGATAAATGAAAATCACGGTTAATCGAGACTTTTTATAATAATGAAATTTTTATTTAATTTTAATTAGAAATACATAGGTACAATTTTATAATAATGAAATTTTAAAAATTTGATTCAATTATAATTAGAAATATGTATACATACATAATATACATACAATAATTTTATACAACAAGTTATTAGGGCTTAAAATATGAAGTTATAAGTCTTTGTTTTTTTTGGTTTGAAATAATTTTCCTTACTTCACTTCTAATTTTTCTTAAGCCAATAATGTCATGGAAGTCAAAATTTTCCTGTTCGCAGAAGTTCAAGAGGACATCAACTGCTTCCATTGCTTGGCTTGTCTGTATTTTTTCAAAATGTTCTTCATTATCACTCTCAGAAGAAGAATCAGGCTGTTGTGAGGTAGATGGTGTACTTACGCTACCATAACGAACTGCTATGTCACTGTCACTCAAACGCTCAAATCCCTCTTCGTTAAGATCTTTTTGTAGCCAATCAACAATATCGTCTTCATTAACATTAGTGAAATCTGGAATA
>NW_021772246.1:0-1010 GCF_005508785.2 Acyrthosiphon pisum | reverse complement strand
TTTATAATATACTGTATGTAATTAATGAATCATCTTGCACAAAAAATAATGGTCTTTTTCTTTCGCAACATCTACGGTGGTCTTGGTACATTCAAAAATACATTTTTGATAAAGTTTATCTGAGATAGCTAAAAATGGAAGGCTTTGATGGTCAATTTCTTTGTATAATATGGGAGAAAGTGAAATTAAATGCAAATTTTTATTGATTAACTGTTGTTTTTCATTTATTCGATTATAAACTTCTTGCAGAGGGTATTTTATGCATTTAACAGATTTTTTTATATATTGTAAGTAGTTTTCGTACCTAAATGAACTAAAGTTATCAAGTGGCCCGTGCAATAATGTAAAGAAAGGTAAATGAATTAAACTATGGACATTATAACTTATATAATGATGGCCATATAATAACCCATAGCTATTCACAAACTGTACTAACAATTCTGACGCTTTAGAATTATATTTATAACAAGTATCTGGGGAAACTAAAATTCTAGTTGCAAATACCAATAACAAAAAATGTTTGTAAAGTTCAGGTTTTAATTTGCCTTTTAAAACAATTGCTCCTGAATATAAAACAAAACTACGTAATTCAGTAGCCTTTCAGTACTCTATATCATCTATTGGCCGCGGTAATCGACAAAACTCTGATGGCACATATGACCTTAACATTTTTAAATCATTATTTATTCCTTCTCTACTTTCATCTGTCAATCTTATATCCCTTTTTCCTTTAATCCAAAATTCTATTAAACGTTTAGTAACCCCAAGACACACACAATGCATGTAGTCTAAGCAAACGACATTAGTTATATTAATAGGTAATTTGAGTAAGGGGGAATCGCCTTTATGATATTCTTCATTTAATTGATTTCTAAAAGTTTCATTTGTTCTTAATGGAGCATTTGTTCCAATTAAAGCAACTCGGCGTTCTATATAATCTCCTTCTTCAATGCAAGAAGTACACCCAAAATAGGCATTGAAATTTTTAACGTTAAGTAAAAAGCTCTTTG
>NW_021772245.1:0-753 GCF_005508785.2 Acyrthosiphon pisum | reverse complement strand
CAAGCCAAATGTCCGGCTGTAACTCTCTATAACATCCAAATTCCCTCAACCCGTACGGTTAAATATCTCGGACTAACACTCGATCGCTGTCTCACTTGGGCACACCATATTAAAACTAAACGGCCACAGCTGAATTCCAGGCTACGCATGCTTAAAACACTCCTCATTAACAATAAATACACAAACTTAAACACTAAGCTACTATTGTACAAATCCCTTCTCAAACCTATATGGACCTATGGCATACAAATTTGGGGCAATGCCAAAATCTCAAATCTTAAAAAAATTCAAACTTTACAAAATATTACACTTAGAAAAATTACAAACTCTCCCCCTTACATATCAAATCTCACCTTCCACACTGATCTCCGTCTAAAAACTGTCCAAGAAGAAGCAAAACACTTCTATAAGCGTTTTTATGATCGTCTCATATCCCACACAAATCCATTAATCCGTGAATTAGCATCAAACGAAATTCCTGGTAACCCTCATCGACGACTAAAAAGAAAATGGTGCAGAGATCTCCTTAACTAAAAAAAAAAATAAATAAATAAATAAATAATAATATAAAAGTCAATAGGAAGTGTCACTACTGGGTGGCTTCTTCCAACAACTCATTCACGTCTTTGTAAATTAGCCCATATCCTTATTGTGTCTCTGGGTACAGATGGTATATTTCTTATAAAAAAAAAAAAAAAAGGAAGTAATAGGTAATAGTACTCTTGTCCTTCAAAATATACTTATAGTGTTGGT
>NW_021772244.1:0-808 GCF_005508785.2 Acyrthosiphon pisum | reverse complement strand
TTCTCTTCCAACAATTATTTATCATTCAATTCAATTCTTTTATTTCAATTCAATTACCTTATTTCAATTCAATATTTATTCATCAATTATTCACTTTTATTTCAACTCAAAAATTATTCATCAATTATTTCAATATATTTATTCAATTGCTACGCGCGTGCATCAATTTTTAGATCAGCCTATACCACTGTCTATCACTATTTATTCTCAATAATCACTATATATCATTAGATCAGTCCCTTGCTGTCTATTTATCATAAAAAAACTCTTAGATCAGCCTACCGCTGTTTACCAAAAAATATTCCCAGGTCAGTCCTCCGCTGCCTATATAAAAAAAAAACCTAGAACAGTCTATTACTGTCTATTACAAAAAATACCTAGGTCAGTCTACTGCTGCCTTTACAAAATTTACATATGTTTCCCTAACAAGCTTGTTTTATTTATTTTTATTCAAATATTACACCTTCACCAATAATATTTAAAATTTAACGCTGGTTTTAAGAATTTAAAAACCAACGTGAGACGTGCACTCCAAAAGCTCTAATCTTATTTATAATATCTTTATATTCAACTTAATTAGTCAACTTACAATACTGTTGCTCCAACTGCTTGGGCCATTCTGTCTATTTGTCTGTCTCTGCTTGCCTGACTCGTTCTTTCTCTCCGGAGTTGTCAAGGGTGATCGGTCCTCGACTGTGACTCGTGTGAGCTGCCTCCGTGGAGTTGAAACGTTGATAGTAGTCGCTGCACCGGAACTGGACCTCTGACGTTGAATTGACTGCTCGCCTCGACCCCAGAAGTTGAAATC
>NW_021772243.1:0-1065 GCF_005508785.2 Acyrthosiphon pisum | reverse complement strand
ACTACAATCGCTACATGAGAAATCGAGTGAATATCCAATGTTGTAAAAGTTTGAATTTCAAACGATCATAAAAATATAATTTGGCTTTCTTATAGACATTTTTTGTTTGATAAATGTAGAAAATCTTATAAGGAATCTTGTATTACATTTTCATATCTTAGATTTAAAAAGAAAATATTTATGAATTTCTAACTCGAAATAATTTGCAAATTTTCGTGATTTTTCCATATTTTGTCATTTTTTGAACTTTAAATGCTTATAAAAAAAAACTGTGACTAACGATTTTAATATTTTTCATCTGCCTTTGAAACAATATACTAGGAGCTTTCTATTAAATTGTCAAGCTTTTTTATCCAACAAATAAGATTTTATTGACATTCATAGAAAAAAACTAATAATATTGGAAACTGAAAATGTCCCTAAATAGTTCAAAACAAATCAAAATATTTTTAAAATTTTATCATGTATAGAAAATGGAAAAATAAACAATCAGTGAAAATTTCATGTTTCTACGGACATTTGTTTTAAAGTTACAACAAAAACTAAAATCAATTTTCTCGAAAACAGATTTTGTGTAAAAATTCCTGTTTTTCCTTAATTTTTCTTTTGTTTTTCACGGCGCTTTTGAAAACTATTGGAAATTCCAAATTTTGACCTCCCAAATGCATCAAATAGATTCACTTTGCCATCAAACAAGGTACTGTTGAAGAAAATCGAAGTAGTTTTACTGCCCCAAACCGTGGTGACAGACACAAAAATACAAAAATAAATAAATAAAAAAATAAAAAAACACACATCATTACGTAAAATCAATACATTCATCGTTCCACTCAGAATCTAAAAATAATAATAATATAACTGGACGAGAGTTTTTGTACCTACAAAATACCAACAAAAATATACAACAAAAAATACAATATTTGAATAGAATTATACCATAATAAATCCATTTTTCATTATACGTTGAGGTGTAATGTATCTATTGATGGGCTAATGGAACTTTTTGAACATTACTTCTACCCCATGAATTAATAATGCGTACATTTGTACTATTGAGCTCTAAAA
>NW_021772242.1:0-686 GCF_005508785.2 Acyrthosiphon pisum | reverse complement strand
ACTGTACAGCAGAGCGAAATCCACTTACCCACCTTTTTAAATTTGATAAATTTTGTCAAAAATTGAACACTAAAAGCTAATAAAAAAAATTGTGCATATGTATTTTTAATGTTTTTCAACTACTATTTAAGCAATATTTCAGGAGCCTTGTAATAAATGTTAACGTTTATTGGCCCAACAAATAAAATTGTATTGATATTTATAGAAAAATACTATAAAAATTGAAATTTGAAACTATCTGTAAACAGCTCAAAACAAGTCAAAATATCAAGTATAGGAATTGATAAAATAAACATATGATATAAAACTCAAGTACCTACGGTGATTTGTTTTTGAATTACAACAAAATAAAAAAATCGCTACATGAGGAATCTAGTGAATATCCAATGTTGTCAAAATATTAACTTCTATAAAGCTCTTAGAAAAGGTTAAAAAAGGAAATAAAAAAAACCACACGCACATCATTGTAAAATCAATACATTCATTGCTCCGCTCAGAATCTAAGTATACAAATTCGTACATATAATACTCATATTAAAAATATTATATTTGAATGTTAACATAACTTCAAAAACCACCCACTATACTTCATGATTTATTTTTTAACTGTTAAAAAATATGTATTTATATTAATAATTTTTATGTACAAACATTTTTATGAAAATAATTATGAATAGTATATCTAA
>NW_021772241.1:0-1466 GCF_005508785.2 Acyrthosiphon pisum | reverse complement strand
TTATTGGTAAAAAAAATTCAAAACATTTCGGGCGTCCATGCAAATCATATAGCCCACCCTATTTTTTGGGTTCCTAGCAGGTCAGTTAACTCAGTTAACAGAGTAGGCAATCCGACTTCGTCGGATAGCAGACAATGTGCGACGGTCGGGTCACGTCATCAGGTATGCAATCCGACTGCGTCGGATCGCGGACGACGTGCATTACTGTCACCGAAAAAATTAAGTAAAAAATTACGTGAAAAAAAATTCTAAACATTTCGCTCTACACTCTCCGCGATGTCAATCCGCCCCGGGACTCGTCGCAAACGAACAACGGCCGCGGGCGGCCTATACATTGAGCGGGGAACGCGAATAACTGGCCAACGGGGAGATCAGCTGACGTTTTAAAAAGGGCTAAAACTCGACATTTTGACAAAACTATTGATAAACTCGGCCGCGCGGCTGGCCCGTCGGGAACGAAATATGGCCGCGCGCGGCCTATAAAATATTTAGCCGGCAACCCGAATAAAATCCTAACGGGTTCGTACAATTAATGCCGTAAAAGCAGTAGGTAAGACTTGAACATTTTCGTCATGATAAGGCGGATGTGATAGCGAAAGGTAAATAACGAAAAAAAAACGCCGCCGGTATTCCCCACCGACGCCTTACCTACTTAAGAACTGGAGTCAAATCTATAACTCTTAAACCGTTGCGCCGTCCCGAACGCGATTAAACTTACCTACGGTATAGTCGACTCGAATCGAGCTAGGATATTTTATTATATAATTAATATTTATACATTTATTCATTATATAATATATATTATACATGTACCTACCCACCTACAGACCAATATCCTACAGTGGCTATATCGTGTATATTTATGCCAAATATAAAATATATAAATACCGATAAAAGGAAGGGTGACCGAGTAGGCATAAGGACAAAAGGCAGTGAAATATAATATTATTATAATAACGAAGTTACATGTAAATAAAAAAAATCGAACTTTTCGACGCCTGTATTTAGGGCCTGTATATAGTAATACCTACGCGACGTAAAGTGGTAAAACTCTACTTTTGTAAAAATGTATTGATAAACACGCGCACGGCGGCACTCGGTTTGCACGTCACGTCCGCCGCAGCGCGCCGGAAACAAAGTAGGGCCGCGCGCGGCCTGTAAATTTAGCGGGGAACGCGAATAAGGTCCGAACGGGAACGCAGAAAGTACTCAAAGCTGGTAAACACGAAAAATCCGAATTAAACTGAAATAAACTGAATTAGATATTAATAGATCAATAAATAAACAATTCAATAAATAATAATAAAAAAATTACAAATTTCTTGGTAAATATACCTTTTTTTTTCTGATAATATTTTCTATTGTGTATAATTTATATACCTTTTTTTTCCGATAATATTTTCTATTGTGCATAAAAGTGGAGACCGGGGAGACCGCCCACGGAATTTTTTCATTGGCCCTCGTTC
>NW_021772240.1:0-826 GCF_005508785.2 Acyrthosiphon pisum | reverse complement strand
GGATATATTTACCGGGGGGGGTAAAAATTATTGAGGGTAATAGAATCCTATGACACCGGCTTACTGATCTTCCTCGCAGCGGGGAAGACGATGTTTTACGGCGGTCAGCGGCCTGTATTTATGCTATTCGAAGCTCGCTGATCCCGTGCACAATTTTATTTGATGTTTCATGTGTTTTTGATTTTCCAGTATTGGTTGATGATATTTCATAATAGTAATCTTATTGTACGTTTTCTGCTGATTTCGAATATGTGCTTGGCTTTTTTCTCGCTTTAATATTTCATTCGGAAACTCATGTTTTCCGGCGGGCGGCATGCTTTCGTAAAACTGCCATGCCGACCTGCGCTGTCTGTATTTGCTAGTTGTCATTGTGTTCAGTCGCGCAATCGATATCGCACTGCGGTGATCAATATTGCTTGGGAGTAATGTGGAAACTAGAGCGCGCCACGCATTTGGTCGCTCAGTTTTGTCTCATTACAGCTTATTGCAAACAAAACAATGACTTCTCCATCAATAATAGATCCATAACAAAGATTTAATAATTAGAAAAAGTTAAATCCTAAAATACCTGTCAATGAGAATAGTAACGAACACCGTGCAAACAGGTATGTTTAAATGGGCTTAAATTTAATTAAATAGAAATGAAATGCATTATGATTAATGATTAATGATTAATAAAATAGGGGGGAATACTTTTAATTTTGCCCTGAGGGCCAAATCTTAACAGCACGGCTCTGTCGATATAATATTCAATAGTTCTTGATAATTTTCGATTGTCGATCGATCATTAAATTCTCCTTTCAACAAATAATTTCTAATGAATTTA
>NW_021772239.1:0-982 GCF_005508785.2 Acyrthosiphon pisum | reverse complement strand
TATACGTAATCGTAATAATCAATGTATAAAGTGTTGGTGAGCGTTCGTAGTATTACCTATTCATTCTACGAAATGTAAATCTCGAAGTTACATTTAGATTCTGAGTGGAACGATGAATGTATTGATTTTACAATGATGTGTGTTTTTTTTTTTATTTTTTATTTTTTTTTTTATTTTTTTTTTTATTTTTTTTTGTGTCTGTCATCACCTTTTAGGACAGTAAAACTGCTTCGATTTTCTTCAACAGTAACTTTTATGATTGGAAAGTGAATCTAGTTGGTACTTTGGGGGGTCAAAAGTAAAAATTTCCCAGTAGTTTTCAAAAGCGACGTGAAAAACAAAAGAAAAATTAAGGAAAAACTGGAATTTTTACGCAAAATCGATTTTTAACAAAATCGATTTTGGTTTTTGGTGTAACTCTAAAACAAATGACCGTAGATATATGAAATTTTCACAGGTTGTTTATATTTGCATTTTCTATACACGGTAAAATTTTGAAAATATTTTGATTTATTTTGAGCTCTTTACGGACATTTTCATTTTCCATTTTTTTTTAGTTTTTTTTCTAAAAATATCAATAAAATTTTATTTGTTGGATAAAAAAGCTTGAAAATTTAATAGTAGGCTCCTAGTATATTGTTTCAAAGGCAGATGAAAAATATTAAAAATCGTTAGTCACAGTTTTTTTTTATAAGCATTTAAAGTTCAAAAAATGACAAAATATGGAAAAATCACGAAAATTTGCAAATTATTTCGAGTTAGAAATTCATAAAAATTTTTCTTTTTAAATCTAAGATATGAAAATGTAATACAAGATTCCTTATAAGATTATCTACCTTTATCAAACAAAAAATATCTATAAGAAAGTCAAATTAAATTTTTATGATCGTTTGAAATTCAAATTTTTACAACATTGGATATTCACTCGATTTCTCATGTAGCGATTTCCTTATTTTGTTCTAATTCAAAAACGAATAACTGC
>NW_021772238.1:0-978 GCF_005508785.2 Acyrthosiphon pisum | reverse complement strand
GGGCTGACGTTCTCGTCCAGGTTCCCCAAACCGTAATAAATCTTGGATCCGAATTTTCGTATAGACCTAAATATACTCTTCTAATGCTTAAGAGTTATCGGCCTTGGACCCCCCGGTCTCAATACCACGTTTCAATAATTTCCCTTGTTAAATATCGACAAATATTAAACTCACTAAATGCATTTAGTAACCATTGTTGGAGATTTAAATTTAATTGCTTTTATCTATCTAATTAAATTACGATGGATACGAAATTACGTAACTCAGGGTATCGCTGGTAGAGATATGTACTTCCCAATCTATAAATAGCCTAAACCAAGTTTAGCACTGTAGGAATTACGCTAAATTATGCAAATTTTGCCACAATTTACCACCTTAGATTGGTCAAGCCCTTAATATTTTATTTATAATAATAAAAAAAAATTAGAATAAAACTATTAGGAACCGGTATGATCAGGACACCTATTGTAGGTTCTTTTAACCCGATATGTGCTAATTTACTTTAATTTACGTAAAATTATTTTTATTAAAATTAGCACTTACCTTACTCCTTTTCCGACTGCGCCACTTGTAGGTGTCAGGAACGGTCGGGGATGTTAGTAGTCAACACGTTTATTAAAGTTACGACGGCACGTTTATTTTACAAGAAAATAGTTATATACAGAACAACAATAACACCGTACGTGCAGTCTCTCTGACGGTCGTGCGAAAGCTGATCGACCACCGCCGCCGGCCGGACCGGTTCTCGGTCGCAATCTCGCGGACGTCGATAGAGACGCCGCGGTCGTTACGATAACGACCGCGACAACCATAATATACTTTCAATACCATGCTCTGTATCTAGAAATATTTATGAAGAGGAACGGACTGAAATCGATAGAATATGCTCTAAAACATTATTTAATATAATTGATACTGTTGATGAACAATTAGAAATTGAAAAAAATGCTGTACACTTATTTAACCTTATTAAGAAAC
>NW_021772237.1:0-987 GCF_005508785.2 Acyrthosiphon pisum | reverse complement strand
TCAGTATTGAATTATTAATTTGTATCTAATTTTCAAAGCAAGAAAGCCATATTATTTTATGGTAGTTTACTTTTTTAATTCATTCAGTTAATCACAAAAAGGTCAAAATTCAAGACTGTTTTATTTCAATTTGTGGTGTTTTTGCACTAAATAAACTAGAGTGTGATATGTTAAGTGCAAAACAGCAATATTTAGAGTTGTGTCGGTATTACATTTTAGAATACCTTAGAAAAAAAAATTTTAACTTCAAATGCCAATACAAATTGTTTGACTTTCCAGTTTAATGTAGGAAAACTTATACTATTATTTATTATTTTTACTTATTTTATTATTTAAACACTTAAAATAATTTGATAATTATGTTGAGATTATGTGATATGAGTTAATGATAATGATTGCGCGGGCACTGACGGTGCCGAGTCACGGACACGATTAAAGATAGTATGGTTGCCCAACGAATCTAGAAAAGTGTCTACCGAAATGAATCTCCAATACCAGTATTAAACAGCTGGAAACTTACGCTCTAGCGCTTATTTGTTGTAGTGACTCTAAATGCAATTACATTTCAAATGTAAAACGTAGTTCCGTGATAGCCACTATGACATCCCAGCAAACACACATAATCTATTTTAGGTATACTAAACGTCTATCCGTCTACGCATGCGTCTACAACGTCTACGGTCTATTGTATACACCACAATTAGATGGTTTATAACATCTTATAATGTAATGTCTGCTAGACCTTATGAAAAATACTTTGATTAGATTCTATTAAATGTCTAATGGTAGATGATTTTTAGACAGTTTGTACTAGACTGAAAATAGACAGATTTAGACATCTATTGGTTTACAATTTGTAGAGGGTTTGTATGCATTTTATAATAGACTTTAGATATACAATTTAGGACATCTATTAGTTGATGATTTTTAGATGATTTAGGCATTTTATAATAGACTGAAAATAGACAGATTTAGACATCTACCCAT
>NW_021772236.1:6150-7538 GCF_005508785.2 Acyrthosiphon pisum | reverse complement strand
TTGAGCGGTTTACGGTAATTTTATATTTTTAGCCACACCACCTATTTATTTTTTTTAAGTCATATTTTGCCCAAATTAAAATATTAATGTAAACATGCGTCACGAAAAAAATAAATTTCAGCTAAAGTAACACAATAGGTACCTACACAGAATAGTTGAATCATACACGACTGTTGTTGTTCTTTAGAATTTGTATTAGTTTAAGATTTTAGAAATTAAACTATACTAGATTATGATACTAATTATTATTATTGTTGTCCATACAACATAAACAAACATACATAAATACATACCCAAACATACAATGTGTATGTAGGTACGTCACCGCATACGTCTAAATATAAATATATTCCAACTATCAATTAGTAAAAATGTATCAATGTGACAATAATTTCTTAGTATATATATTATATAGTATAATATTTTTTGAAAATATTGTAAAATAGGCATGTTTTTGCGCTTATAAAATATAATAATGGTAAAACGGCAACAACTGGGAACCGGCCCGTCGGGCCGCTTTTAAAATCAGACAGGGGCAAATGCCCACCTTGCCCCCCCCTCAAATGACGCCACTCAAGCGGCTTGATCTTCTTACCACTCAGGCAACTGGAGATTATGCAGTATTTGATTGTGATGGTGACTACGAACCCGGTTAGTTGTATTTTCAGTTAAATTTTGTATTGTTTTAACTTAACTTTTTAAAGTTAATTATCATTATGGCGCAGTTAAATTAATTTTATTTTTTTTCATATCACATGGCGTTTAAGCAGTTTTTATGCTTAAACGCCTAAAACCGATTATAGAGAGAAAAAATCTTATACCAGAACATCAGTTTGGATTTCGCAACAAACATTCGACAATCGATCAAGTACATCGAGTAATTAATGTGATTAGTAAAGCTCTTGAAGAAAAAAAGTACTGCTGTGGAGTATTCCTTGACGTAGCCCAGGCTTTTGACAAAGTCTGGCACAAAGGATTCCTTATCAAACTGCGTGATCAGCTACCACATACTTGGTGTGCACTTCTTGAATCATACTTGACCGACCGTCAATTTCGAGTCGTACACGAAGAAGCAATAACCGAATGGAAAGACATATCAGCTGGAGTACCGCAAGGTAGTGTTCTAGGACCTATCCTGTACTTACTCTATACGGCTGATATACCAAACGATAACAACACAACATTAGCTATGTTTGCCGACGATACGGCAATTTTATCAACACGTAATAGTCAGCTCACTGCAACTGATAACTTACAGAAGTCAATTAACAATATATTTGCCTGGACAAGACGTTGGAAAATTAGATCAATGCGATAAATCGGTGCACGTTAACTATACGTTACGTAAACCGAAAATATCCAATAGTATTGAATCAAACACCAATCCC
>NW_021772236.1:1429-5073 GCF_005508785.2 Acyrthosiphon pisum | reverse complement strand
ATTTAACTCTCTACTCCATCACAAGCTCAGACTTAAGGAGTAGATATATTTTTTTATTTATACAATTTATTGTACATATTAAGAAAATTTAATAAATAAAAATATTAAAAAATATTTCATAAGGTTTAATGAAATCAAATATTTTTTTAAAGACATTTCTTACAAAAACAATGATAATGAAATTTCAAACAATCCATCAACATCAAAAATAGAATTTAATTCAGTATCCAGTAATCCTGGAAAGCAAGATTGGGATGATTATTCGCCAGCATTATTAAAGACCCCATTATCCAAAAAATTAGTATCTTCACCATCAGATTCTATACAGGTTATTATTATTGTCACATTCAATTTTGTAATTTAATATTTTAGTTTTAACTCATGTTAACTTTATAATCATCCAATATAAAATTGTTTTCTGTTAAAATTTGAAGTAATTAATTCACTAAATGTAGATATCATTTATAGAAGTAAATTTTACTGTTATAATTGTTTTCTATAGAAAAAAATTACTTCTGTTTATGAAAAGACACCAAAAAAGTGTACAGGCACAATTACCAACAAAAAATGGTGTAGTCTTGCAGATGAAAAAATGAAAATTGCATGCTTAAACAAGACTAAAATTGAACTTGAAATTTCTCAAATGAAAGAAAAACATATGATTGAAATGGAAGCATTAAAAGTTGAGTTAGAAATTAAAAAAAGGAAATTGGAATTAATGAACTAAATTAATTTCATCAAATATTACATTGCAATACAACATTATACAAATAACAAAAAGTTCCTTGTTATTTAATTGTTTTTATATTTTTTTAACTTTTATTCATACTATAACAATTTTAAATTTTGTTTTAAATTTCTTTTAATATTATTACAATGTTAAGTTTCTTAAAAATTCATATAAGTAACAAAAAGTTACCTTGTTATTTAATTGTTTTTATAGTTTTTAACTTTTATTCATACTATAACAATTTTAAATTTCTTTTAATATTATTACAATGTTAAGTTTCTTAAAATGTCATATAAGTAACAAAAAGTTACCTTGTTATTTAATTGTTTTTATATTTTTTAACTTTTATTCATACTATAACTATTTTAAATTTTGTTTTAAACTTCTTTTAATATTATTAAATAACAAAATGCAATACAATTGTGTTATATTAATTATATTATATTCTATTATTTATATTATATTCTGATTATAAAATATAGTTTAATTAAAAATATGATGTGATATACATAAACACAGATGGTATTATTTTTACAATAAATTTTCAAAATATTGCACATATCTATTCCTTAAATAATAATTATTATTATTATTAATGTGTATATTATTCGGAACATTATTTACAAAGTTAATGGCTTCTTCAATTTCTGTTGGTAATGGAGGTAAAGCACAATGTTGTTCTTTATCTATTGTTGCAATGTTATGTAAAATAGCTGTTGCTATAATTAAACATTGCGCTTTACTTACGTTTAACCTGATCCCAGTAGATAAAATAGGGAATCGTCGTTTCCAGACACCAAATGCTCTTTCTATGGGATTTCTAGTTCTGATTTGTGCCTCATTAAATAGGTTCTCTGCTGGAGTATATACATTTTGAAGTGGAGTAATACAAAAGATCTTCAGAGGATATCCACTATCTCCTAAGAGAATACTGTCACCGAATTCCCTGTTTTGAAAACGTGAGTATATTTTAGAATGTTGAAAAATTCGCGAATCATGGGCTGACCCCTGCCACCATGAAACTACATCAAGAAATTTTAGATTTGAATCACAAATTGCCTGAACATTGATTGAAAAAAACTGTTTCCTATTTCTGTATATTTCTGCATTTAATCCGCCTGTAAAACAAATTTATTCTTAATTTATAATAACTAGAGGAAAGATAGTAATTATTATGTAGGTACATACCAGGTACCTAGGTGACTGTATTTTTACATGCATACAATCCAATGCACCAACAACTTTAGGGAATTTTGCAATATTATAAAAATCTTTTTTAATATTTTGAATAATAATTGGATCATTTGGAAATGTTAAAAATTTAGATTTTAATTCGCCTATAGTTTGTAAAACCTTCCATATATGTTTTCCAGCAGTTGTTTTATGTATTCCTCCAAAATCCCCTACTGTAATTAACATACCACTAGATGCAAGGAAACGTATTGTAATTAAAATCATTTGTGCCGGTGTAACTGCATGATTCCTAAATACATGAAATATTTTATATAATGATACTGTTATTATATTGTTTTATTATACCTATTATATTAAGTTTCTATTATTAAAAATATTTATATTTTAGGAATCAATTCTTACCGGTCAGTAGACGATTGAATTTTGAATGTGATTAGGTCCAATACAATATTCACACATCGTTTAGTTAAACGAAATCGATTAAAAAATTCGTTTTCGTCCCACTCTAGAAAATTATCGGTTCGATTTCGAAAAACGCGTTGTTTTCTTGGCTGACCAAGTCTATTCACAAATGCAATTATAGTTTCATCATCACTTGAACTTGACGAAGAGTCCATAATTTTACCAGGTTTTTTAAAAATAGACTAGTTACCAGTCAACGTAGAGTCGTAGTATCTTCAACTAGTCCGTTAACTGTTTATTAAAATTTTAAATGTGTGTTATCTTTTATCGATCAATAATATCATAGATAAACCACACCTGACCAGCTTAAACCATACCTTGAGCGTTCCTTAAGATAAGCCGCGAAAAAGTAGTGCTTATCTCTTAAACCTTGATTGAAATACGGAAAACTACAGTTAAGCTTTACTTAGTCCTAAGCTTAAGCTTAAGTATACATTGAAATACCGGCCCTAAATATACAATTATGTATAAGGAGGGTATTTGTATTGAGATAAAATGCAATATTGTAATGTAATGTAATGTAAATGTTAGCGAGCTTTTTTTTTCAGTTTTATTTTGGGCCGGTCAAAAATTCCCCCCCCTCTCAAAAACTGAAATCACGCCACTGTTTACCATGCCGAAAGTTTTCGACAATATTATTAAAAATCCCGGAAGTACCTATACATTTTTTAATGAAAATATAACGTAATATAACGTAAAGATATAACAATAATGTTGGATAACGCAATTCTAAAGAGTAACGTAATTTATTACTTTTCTTGCTCAAATTGTCAAATGTTTACATCCGACATCGAAAGGCATCATATTTGTCATTCAATACGCTCCCATCGGTTGATATCGTGGTTACTAATATTTAATATTATGCTTTTTGGACACCCATGCCCCCTACTAACTATATGGTCTATGAGTACCTACGTCATATAAATTAGATATTTACACTGTTTAAATTCAAATTGAATCATAAATTCGTGAATTGAAAAGTGTGTTACATTCGTAATGCCATGGTTTATCGGTTGCTACGTACGGACCCCTCTACTCCGCCCCTACACATAGTCATAATACACAGCATCGATGTCCTGTGGTAACACGTAAATAGCTAGATGATGTCACTGCTGTACATAAAACCTTGGGGGAGCAATACTATAAACGTTAGCAACAGTCTCAGCGTCTGCCAACGGCCAGATGACAAACCCGAACCGGTAAGATATCTGTGAGACCTCCTCGGAGCGCAATAGATTCTACGAATCAGATATTGGCA
>NW_021772236.1:0-824 GCF_005508785.2 Acyrthosiphon pisum | reverse complement strand
AAGTCCAAAGTCGAGGAAAACTTTCAACTCGAAAAACTTTCAAAATTTTTTTTTTTTGAAATTTTGAAAAAATTTTTTTCTTTCGACTTCACGGATTTCCACGGAGGCAATCCATCTAGGACCACAGTTGGAGGACTGATCACCTTTCCAACGACTCCGAGGGTTAGAACTTACGTTGCGACCGTCTAGTGCAAGAGAGCAGTATACAGGGAGATGGCAGAGCAAGCGGCCGGTGCATTCAGCGTTGTGTGAGTTGTAATATTTCTATTAGTGCGTAAGGAAAAATTGTAAGCTTGTCACGTCTCCTTTGGACTTAGTAGTCCATCGTAAAAAAAATTATATTTAAGAAATTAACAATTTTCGTTTAAAAAAAATAATATTTAAATTTTAAAAAGAATACAGGGGTGTAATAAAACATATTAACAATAGATTTTTCTTAGGGGGAATGATATATATCTTTGTGGGTATATATAAAAAGTAATAGGTTTTTTTTACCAAGGCGGATATTAAGACCTTTTAGTTTTTTTTTCTAAGGCGGATATTAAGACCTTATACCTTTTTTTTTCTAAGGCGGATATTAAGACCTTTTAGTTTTTTTTTTTCTAAGGCGGATATTAAGACCTTATACCTTTTTTTTTCTAGGCAGATATTAAGTCCTTTTTGTGTTGAATGAATATTATGAATTAATGAGTTGAGATTTTTATAGGCAAAATATAAGTCCTTTTTTTTGATATTGATATATAATGATGATTTTTGAATAGTGCGCGCACAGATATAATGAATATAATTGATGAATGAATAGATTTTTGATGATATATGAATAC
>NW_021772235.1:0-879 GCF_005508785.2 Acyrthosiphon pisum | reverse complement strand
GGTTCCCTATTGATTTTATAATAACAATTATAATTATTAATGCGTTAAGCCTATGCATTTCAGTACAGAATGCCGTATCGAGTTCGATCCACGGTTTCGGTGGACCAATTTTTGAATTTGTCGATGCTTGGTAACTTGAAAATATACTGCTCACTTAGTCACAAAAACCTAGCAATAGCAACGCATTGCTGTGTCAGCTAGTAGATAATCAATATATTAGGGGCCAATAATGACCCTACCTTCTTAGATCCTTACTCACAACTGCTTATTTCTTTGCTCACAGTTTTATTTTCTGAACTCATAGTTGTCTGTTACTTACTTATTTATATATTGTTACTGGATACTTACTGTTATTATAATGACAAATTATCAGAAATGGTTGCACAACTTTATGAGGATAATGTGTGCAGAATATAGGCTTAACAGTTTATAGTCCTTGGTGGCCAACATTTTTTTGACCAAAATCTACTGAGAATATATTTTTTACTTTGAGGATCGACTAACGCATAAGGTATAACATTTATTTATTTTTGAGTCATTATCACTAAAATTGATATTAAACATACTCATATACATAATATGTATATGAGTATGTTAATTTATATGTTAATTATATGATACAATTCAAGTGAAAAGTTATCAAAAAATGAGCGTTTAAAATTAAATTTCTAAATGATTTAAAACGAAATTATTAATTAAAATATTACACCTTTGGCGTAGAAGTGTTTCATTGTGTATCGTATTAGCCAGTTACATAATCATAATCTGGGGAATAGTCACTCACTGTTAAACGAAGACACTGCTCTAAATTTATAATTTTTAAGTTATAACAAATAGGTTATCGACTTTCTCGATCACCCGTTTGTCACCACTGGTAAA
>NW_021772234.1:0-1067 GCF_005508785.2 Acyrthosiphon pisum | reverse complement strand
AACCCGTGTTGATTATCTGAAATTACTTTATCAAGAACGGTTGTAAATTTTGGTACTAATAGTTTTTCAAAAGTTTTAGGCAATGAACTTAATTGCGAGATAGGACGATAGTTTGTTATAACATTTCGATTACGTGATTTAAACACAGGATAAATAAAACTAGATTTCCACTGGTTAGGAAAACAACCCGACGACAAAGAAAGATTGAATAGATAATGAATTGGACGTGTTAATGAAAAATAACACTTTTTATAAATTATTTCAGGAATTTTATCTGGACCACTTTGAGTTTTACATGATAAATTACGAAAAGTATTAAAAACTTCCGCTATGGTGATCTGGCAACTGTTAAAATTAATATCGGTATTGTAGCATTGGATATGATCGACATTACTATTTGACTGACTGTAAACAGATTCAAAATACGATTTAAACATGTTCACAGTATCACCCACATTTTTTGCAACAGCAATACCATCAGTTATGTTGTATGGAATGACATTAATCTTTTGTTTATTCTTAATATAGCTCCAGAAATACCTAGGATTATTTGTCATATAAGATTGGATTTGCTCAACGTATTTATTATAACATAATTTAGACATGATTTTGCATTTTTTTCTTAATGCAGAAAAAGCTTCATAGTCTGCATTATTACCGGATGACTTAAACAATTTATGCTGGCGTTTTTACTGTTTAATAAGCACACAGAGTTCTTTGGAAAACCATTTTGGGAACATACGATTACGAATTAATTTTTCAGGAACGGTTTTATCAATTGCGTCTAACACTACTATATTAAAAATATTAACTGCAGCATTTATATCACTTAGTTTAAACTAATTATACATATCAGACCAATTGTAACCAGCAATAATAAAATTAAATTGGTCATAATTTGCTTTTTTGAAGTCATAAAACCAAGAATTAGGGCAAATATGTAGGTACAGGAGAAATACTTATCATGTAGTTTGTAGTTAATACTGGGTGGTACAGATCTATTGGAACTATACTATCGTCTGAACGCATAACACTTACCAGTGGGTTGTTTGAAAAGACTAAATCGA
>NW_021772233.1:0-992 GCF_005508785.2 Acyrthosiphon pisum | reverse complement strand
TAATATATATTATGGCTATACATAACTACCTACATGAAATAGATATCCTTTGTATTCTTTTATAATTTATATATTCAGGTGAATTTAAATTTTAATGATGACAGTCAAGCTCGGATTAAGGATTAATTGGGCCCCGGGATACCATACACTTAGTGGGCCCCCCTTTCAAATATAACTTCAAAAACTTGTATCTCTAAATTTTCACGACTGTATAAAATTGTATTATTTAGTACTAAATTACCACTTACAATCGTCAATCGAGGATAATAAAGTTTGTAGTCGATGTAGTTCACAACTCCCCTTTTATAAACATTTTTATATTTATTATAATTTAAAAATTTTTCATGATATAAAATTAAGAAGATTTTTATTTTATAATTACTATTACAACTAAAATTATTTAATTGTACGCATTACAAAATAAATATTTTGGGGGTAAAAATAAGCTCTCAAAATCAATGGGCCTCGGGACCGTGCCCCTCCTAGACACCCCTTAATCCGGGCAGTGACTTCTAATGCATATCCAAATATCAGGGTACTTACTATTATTATTATTTGTAATTATATTCAAACATGACTTACCACAAAACGGCAGGTCTCCGGTCCAGGCGCCGTTTGAGGAACAAGTTATCGATTCAGGCCTGTGGGGTGATAGACAATTGTCAATTAAAACATCGAAATTAAATTCTACGTTTGTTTATGGTAAGCTATAACTTTAGGCTCTAAGGTTTATGGATTATGTCTTAGGCATATCTTATATCATTTAATAACGCCCAAGTGCACATGTGTTGCATAGTGTTGCAACACTATATTATAATTAAGTGCCAGTCGATTGTTGAAAAAAAAACGATTTTAGATATGTTTTAAATTTATATGAAATGTGTTTTTTATTTAACTGTTAAATAACAATAAAATACAGTCCGTATTTTTAACTCACATGATGTGCATAGTTTTAATTAAAAATAAAAACTGCCGTTTATTTGCTTCCTTGT
>NW_021772232.1:0-1232 GCF_005508785.2 Acyrthosiphon pisum | reverse complement strand
TAAGCCCAGTGACCGACCCGCTCTTCACGAGGTCGCGGTCAGAACCTCTCAACGCCCTAGTCCCCGGAGGTTTCGGTGCGTCCGCGCCCCGGGCGCCGACCCCGACTGGTCTGTTCCCTTTAAGTCGCCTCTTACGACAAGCAGGGAATACTGCTGCGGAATTCTGGACGGCCCGCCCGCAGCAGGGCCGAGCTACACGTCCCTGACGCATGAGTGCGCGCCCGGGTCAGGACGCACTCGAGCGTGTCTCGCCGCTTCTGCCGATCCGCCCTGCGCACTCATTCGAGACACCCCGAGTGCACTGCCATCCGTCATTGACGGTGGCGCGTCCTGACCCATAAGGTCTTAGACCTAAGTATACTGTCAATTTTGTTCCAGTTTACTGAGTTTTTCCTTCTTCTTTTATATGTCTTGTTAGATTCCTATCGGTCCGCTTCGTAAGTCGCCTTGCTTGTGAGGAAGGCACCATCTGCGGGTGGCCAGGAAACGCCCTCGTCGCTGAGTGCCTTTTTTAGCCTAGTTCTGGCTCTCTTTGTCCTCGGGCAGAACCTCAGGACGTGATTTACTGTCTCCGGTTTGCGATCGCATTCGCAGATCGGGTCCGGCGCGAGTTTGAATGAGTGTAGCTTAGCCCGGAAATCGCCGTGGCCTGTCAAGAACTGAGTTGTAAAATGATCCAATTTCATCGGGAGGTGGTACCTCCACCTAACCGATGGGATCATTTTCTTTGACCAATTGCCTTTTTGCGTGGCGTCATATCGAAACTGCCACTCATCCAGAAGTTCATCTTCCGCTGTGGCAAAGGCGTCAGGCGGGATGACCTGTTCTTTGAGGCTACGTTTGAGGGCATGAAGCCTCACCTCAAGGTCAAGTGGCAGTGTGCCTGCAACTGCGGGGAGGCGTTCGTGGAAACTGTATTGTACGCACCTGTCATTGCTAGTAGAGGAGCTCTTTGCGCACTGAGGAGAATTTTCTGGCTTTTAACCAGTTTGGTGCCAGACGACCAGACTTCAGCAGCGTAGGTTACGCGGGGGAGGAACACGCCCCTATAAATGGTCCTGGCGGCTAAGTGGCCCATGCCCCAGTTCGCAGAACGGAGTCTTCTTAGGCGGCCATACATGTCCTTCGACTTTTTACTTATGATCTTGATGTGGTCCCAGTAACTCTTACGAGGATCGAGACACACTCCTAGGTAATTGGCAGTGGCTGCCGAGTGTATACTGGGAGCATCA
>NW_021772231.1:0-660 GCF_005508785.2 Acyrthosiphon pisum | reverse complement strand
CACCCCCAAGTTTTAAAATGTGCACCCCCAAAATATAAAATACTTAATCTATAATATTTTGATTATTTTGAAGTAAAAATTATCAATAAATACAAAAAAGTTGTACCTTAGAGTATATTGAGGAACATAATAAGTGATTAATAGTGAGTACTTCACTAATTCACTATTATGTTCCAACCATAGACCTATAAACTAAGTTAATAAAAACTTAGTTTATAGGTCTATGGTTTCAACATTCCCTGCTATAACAGTATAACAAATAATCTTTAGCTTAGGTAGGTATTTTATGTTGTATATAACAGGTCACAGTTATGTTGTTTTTAATTATTTATGTAGCATTGATCATACCTAATAATATTCAACAAAATAACTTAGAAAACAGGATAACGATATTTATCTTTATCTTTGGCAGGATAGAAGACTGCCCATGAATGTTAGAGTGTTTTTATTGTTTCCTTGTTTATAATTAATTATTATAATTTATAAAACAAGCCTATATTTTAGATAACATAAATACAATAAAAGTTATTGGCTTAGAATGTAATAACTTTTTTCAAAATATTTTTTCCACAATATTTTTGTCATACGTTTAAGTAGCGTAATTTTTTTTTGTCAGATCTTTCTGTTATAGCCTGTATATAGAGTATGGGTCCGGGGGTC
>NW_021772230.1:0-1472 GCF_005508785.2 Acyrthosiphon pisum | reverse complement strand
CAAGCAACAAATTTTAATTAAAACTGACAGCTTACAAACGTATAATAATATGGAATATTGGGTTTGGATAATATATGTTTTCCTTTTCTAAATAATAATTACCCGCATGGCACTAATCTTTAATATCTAGATTCTAGACATACTATATACTATATAGTATATTCATATACTGTGAATAAGGAATAATATAAAATATTATTCTTTATTTCTCATAAGTCGTTTCGTATATTTTGACACTTTGTAAGTTCCATTAACTATTAGCATTGTTTAAATATACAGTAACTATAATAATATTATTATAGTATATTTAATCAATGGTAGGCCTCTACTTGTATTTAAATACGTTATTTATTATAGTGCAGAACACTTCGACAGTCTATAATATTTAGTATTTACTATTTAGGATATTCGATACCTGCATAATAATATTATATAGCAGAATAATTTATATTTAACATAATAATTATTGTTATTTTTTTTTTTTTATTACACAAAATGCTAAAATAAATTTTTGGGGTTCGTACAAAGAAAAAAAAATAACTTAACGTGACTATAAAATAAATTAACGCGTTAAGTTAGAAGTTACTTTAAAAATAAAGTAACTCGTTAAGATAGAAGTTACTTCTTAAAAAAAAAGTAACTCGTTAAGTAACTTAGTTAAAAGTAACTTAACTTTTTAACTTAACTTTAACTTTTTAACTCGTTAATGCCCAGCCTTGCAAATTGATTTCCTTTCATTAATAATACATATAAACATTTTGGTGAGAAGCGAGTATGTTCTATGAAACAATTATCATCGATTTCAAAACTATGCAGAATTATTCCACACCAATGACATTGAACTGCATCGTCGAGATTGATATAATAAAATCCACATTCGGCTAATTTGTACTTATTTTGACCGGTGTTCGATGGAAACGACTTAAAAGTTCGTAACCTAGATACAAACAGTGGCGTCATTTCAGTTTTTAATAGAGGGGGGCAAAGGTTTTGACCGGCCCGAATGGGTAAAAAAAAACCACTCGCTTCGCTCGCAACCATATATTAACTACTTACATTTTTTTGTGGTACACTTTTTATTAACTAGGTAACATCATTTTTAAATAGAAGGTAGCAGATATTTTAGAAAAACAATTCTATACCTATCAGTTAAAAGTCTACAAACTATTATATGACAATATTTATATTGATAAACAATAATATTATAGTAGTTTATTAGGATATTTTCTTTTATTTATTTTTGAAAATATATCAACTGCATTATCTATAAATCAATTTTACCTGATTCATCACTTATAAGTTATAGCCCATACTCTATTATATAGGTATTATACTATATATTTACAAATTAATATTATCTTAAATTATAATATATATTTTTTGTTTTATTGCTTACTTATCGGCTTAAGTTTTGTCTGTTTATTAAACATACCAGAAATTATTTTTTGATTCTCGAGCAGTTTGTGGTAATT
>NW_021772229.1:0-1032 GCF_005508785.2 Acyrthosiphon pisum | reverse complement strand
ATAGGTGTAATATACGTTATATACCCACAAACATTAATTTATAAATATATAATATATATCTAACTATATAAATACACAGACTATAACTACCTTTACAGACTAAACTCTGGATCAACTTATCAGATTTTCTTGATAAGTATAGTTCCAGAGTTTAGCCTGTACAGAGATTTTCATTTAACATTTTTATAGTTAGATATTAGTTTATAATTTATATTTAAAAAGTAAAGCAAATAGTTTTTTTTTTTTACTATTATTATTAATATAATAGCTTTAAAACCCATGGCAATCAATTATAAACAAAAATTTCCATCGGAAATCATAAAATTCCCATTTGAGCACCTCTCGGAGTTGGTCCTCTCCCTTTCTAAATTAGCCTGTCTTTTAAGTTGGACCATATTATAAATGGTTACCAAATTTTTTTCAAAATCCGTTCTGTAGTTTCGGAGTTTATCGCGAACATACATCGTGACACGAAATTTTTATATATATAGATACTATCATGTAAGTTTAATATATTTTTGTAATAATAGTGTGGAGTGGTTCAAATTATCAATATAGGTACGCATTATATATTATGGGACGCACGTGCACACAGTGGTAATAATAATTATTATATATTGTTTATGTGTTAATAAGCAAAAATGTAATATAAGTACTTATATAGGTATTCTATATATGATTCTATATAACTACCTTATATACCGGGCGATTCACCGTATTTTTATACCAATAACGTGTTTTGCTAATTGATATGAACTTTTGAAATGAGATTTTTAAAAACTATTACTATACTTAGTCATAATTATTATTTTAACTTATTACATATTTTGGTCAACCCCCCTTCGCCCAAATAAATCCATTACTTATATAATATGCTATACCACTTATACATAATATAGGTACCTACACTAAGCCAATTTATGCAATCAATTTTGTCTATCAATCAAGGAATTCAATAGTTTCAGTTAAAAATACGTAGTTTGTAGGTGGATTTGAATATAGATGTAGGTAGACAGGTATGTAGGAAAAATC
>NW_021772228.1:0-1294 GCF_005508785.2 Acyrthosiphon pisum | reverse complement strand
CCGGCAACGAGGATTGTAGCACAGATCAATCGCACGGTGCTGCAACGCGTCACGGGTGCCGCGAGAACGTTACACCGCCATAGACACGGTGGTGGCGGACGACGTGGACGAGATTGCCAACTACCCGACCGAGTTTTTGAACTCGCTGGAGCCCGACGGACTTCCTCCGTACAGGCTGACGCTGGTGGTCGGTTCCGTGGTCATGCTGCTGCGGAACCTCGATCCGAAAGGATCCCCAGGATACCGCTGTCGTCCAGCGGAGACGACGACCTGCCCTTTCACCATGCGTCGGGTTCAGTTCCCGGTGAGACTTTCGTTTGCGATGACGATCAACAAGTCTCAGGGTCAAACTTTCGACAGAGTTGGTTTGTTTCTGCCGTCCCCGGTGTTTACGCACGGACAACTGTACGTTGCGTTCTCACGAGTGCGGGACTCGGAATCAATAAAAGTTGGTATGTATGGTGGCGACGACGGTCGATTTATCACAAGGAATATAGTGTATTCAGAAGTAGTATATATTTGGTTATCATTGGTGGATTTATCAAGTCTCCACCTCATAAAGACGACAATTAATATAAGCTAAATTATATACATCACCGAAATTAGTAGTATATATTTGTATGTTCACAGCCAGCTTTTCCACGGTAATTTTTTTTTTTCAAGGGAGAATGTCCCCCTTGGAGACTTTTATTTTACCGTGTAACACATTTCACACTGATTATCTACCAAATTCTACCTTGTAAAAATATTTACAGTATTTCATTTCTACTCATGTTGGTTACACTGTTTTTTTTATCTAAATTTGATAAACAAATTTACAATTATTTTTTTTAATTTTTTAAAGTTGATTATTTTTTTTTATTATATCCAGTCATGACAAAAAATTTATTTTATCATGTATTCAGTTACTAACGATTAAGTGTTTGAGCAGGTTGTGTCTCGTTCACTAATTTTCTCATCATCTCATCAAATTGTTTTTTTCTAAGTTATTCTTTAATTTTTTTAAAAAATGAATTTCCAAAGATGTTCAAACGATATCCAGTCATTGGTCGACCAAATACGATTCAATTCAACGCCAGCCAATCCAGAATTCTCTACATTTGTATCTAGGTTACGAACTTTTAAGTCGTTTCCATCGAACACCGGTCAAAATAAGTAAAAATTAGCCGAATGCGGATTTTACTATATCAATCTCGACGATGCAGTTCAATGTCATTGGTGTGGAATAATTCTGCATAGTTTTGAAATCGATGATAATTGTTTCATAGAGCATACTCGCTTCTCACCAAAATGT
>NW_021772227.1:0-791 GCF_005508785.2 Acyrthosiphon pisum | reverse complement strand
TCAAAATTTAATACAAGGCTCATAATATATTTTTACAATAGCAATTGAAAAATAAAAGAAATATATAGTCACGATTTTTTTTTTATAAGCATTTAAAGTTCAAATTTTGACTAAATACGTAAAAATTACGGCAATGTTCAAATTATCTTAGACAGAAATTCATAAAAGTTTTTCTTTTTAATTCTAAGATTTGGAAATTTAATACAAGGCTCCTAACATATTTTTACAATAGCAGTTGCAAAATAAAAGGAATACATTGTCACAATTTTTATTTATAAGCATTTAAAGTTCAAATTTATACGAAATATGTCAAAATTGCGAAAATTTGCAAGTAATTTAGTGGTTGAAAAATCGTAAAAATTTTTTCTTTTATAACTAAGTTTTTAAAATTTGGTACAAGGTTCTCCATAAGTTTTTCTTTAAAAATAATATATCCTAGACTGACAAATCATCTCCGTTCAGAATCGTTTTTCGTATACAATGATATAATATCATTGGATTCAAATTTAATTCCATCCATTACAGTAACCCACTTGTAACCTACTGTACAGCAGAGCGACATCCACGACTTACCCGCCTTTTTAATATGTAATTTCGTCCAAATTTGTACTTAAAATGACTATAAAAATAAACTGTTTAAATGTATATTTTAGATTTTTTGGTAACAGAATTAATTACTTACGTGGAATCTTGTTTTAAATTTTTAATTCTTAGATACAAAAATTGAACATTTTATAAATTTTTAAGTACAAAATAATTTTTCAAATTAAAATTTGATAAATTTTGTCAAA
>NW_021772226.1:0-1013 GCF_005508785.2 Acyrthosiphon pisum | reverse complement strand
TAAAAAAAAATGGAAAATGAAAATGTCCGGTAAAGAGCTCAAAATAAATCAAAATATTTGAAAATGTTATGGTGTATAGAAGATGCTAAGATAAACATTCAGTCAACATTTCATGTATCTACGGTCATTTTTTTTAAAGTTACACCCAAAAACCCAAATTCAATTTTGTGAAAAATCGATTTTGCGTAATAATTCCTGTTTTTTCTTAATTTTTCTTTTGTTTTTCCAGGCGCTTTTGAAAACTACTGGGAAATTTAAATTTTGACCTCCCCCAATGCACCCAACGATATTCACTTTCTGATCGAACAAGATACTGAAGTTGAAAATCGTAGCATTATTTCGACTACTTATCGTGTACACAGACACAAAAAAAATAAAAAAAATAATAAAAAAATAAAAAAACACACATCATTGTAAAATCAATACATTCATCGTTCCACTCAGAATCTAAAAGACTACATATTATATTATATTTTTAAATTTAATTATATTTTTTGGTAAACAGTTAAAAAAATAATGTATTCATTTTCTTAGTTTTGAAACAATTGAAGATAGCCATTTTGTAGAGTATATTTTTCTGAAACCTTTTCTTGACCTTTCAACATTTTATTTTCAATTATCTTATGATTTTTGATAACTTTTTTAATTTCTATGTAAAACGGCAAAAAAAGCGGTTATTGTCCGGGCGACGAGTCCCCTCTATCGCTTATGAGTACTCAGTACATCCCAGTGTTTGGAAAGAACGTCGTTCATAAACGCTTGTTCACGCGTTCACATTCATATTTTAGTGAACGATTTGTTTTTTTTCATATAGACCTACGAGAACGACGTTTATATATTTAATGAATTTGAACGATTTTTAAGACGTTAAAACTTATTTGTTATTTAATAAATACCTATTGATTTATATAATATTATGATATATTATAATATATTACGAATTATAAAAATAAAACACTTGAAATTCCAGTGAGCACGCCTGGACATGAAACAACAATAATATTATGATTTCC
>NW_021772225.1:13971-15327 GCF_005508785.2 Acyrthosiphon pisum | reverse complement strand
GTAAAATATAATACAGTCCCATATATTATTATTTACAAAAAATTGCCGAAGTTGTTACTTATTTATTATTATTAATAACCTATATATCTATGGTAAAATAATTAACACAATACACGACACAACAACTATAACAATCAAATGTACACCTATTGAAGCTCGAATGGATACAAACAGAATTAAATTTAATACATATATAAATTCTCAAACACTGTATTAGCCAAAATTTAAAGTTAACGATAAAGTACGAATATCAAAGTATAATTAATATATATTTAGTAAAGGATATACACCAAATTGAACAACGGAAATATTTACAGTTTCAAAAGTTTTACAAACAAATCCAGTAACTTATCAGCTAAAGGATGAATCAATTAATATAATCTTAAGTGGTTAGTGGTTAGTGGTGACTCTAATGTTTCTACATGTCAGTCAGAGTTTTATGATTGTAATTTACAAAATCGTTAGACGTGTAATTACAATTTTCTATACATTTGATTATTGTGCTATTATTTATTTCTGATGTATTAGCTACATCAGCACAATTCATAGTTTCTATACACTTACGAAGAGATGAATTTTTTCTTTTAATAGCATTTACTATTGATTTTTTCAAATTGTGATCAGTATGTTTCTTAAAGATGGAATTGCAAATATTAATTACACAACTATCGGAAACAGAGACATTCTCAAAATTCAATTCTGGATATTCTGTCTTAATATAATGAGCTACCTCATTCAATTTATCTTTTAAACTCATTTTTAAGCTTGTAAATTGTTAACCTACTGTGTCTGATATAAATTCAACGACACTTTTGTATGTCTGATATAAATTCGACGACGCTTTTGTATGTCTGAGATTGTAATTTAACGACACTTTTGTATGTCTAAGATTGTAATTCAACGACACTATTGTATGTCTGATATAAAATCGACGACACTTTTGTAGGCCTGAAATAGTAATTCAACGGCACTTTTGTATGTCTGAGATTGTAATTCAACAACACTTTTGTATGTCTGAGATTGTAATTCAACGACACTTTTGTATGCCTGAAATAGTAATTCAACGACACTTTTGTCTGTCTTAGCCGTCTAAAATTAACTTTCTTAGACAGCTACACCTAACTACACCTAACACTAAAAAAAAAGAAAAGAAAAATAATATTTAAAAAATAATTTAATAATAAAAAACACTATAAAAAATTAAATTATAAACACTGTAAAAAATGAAAACTATAAAAAATTAAATTATAAACACTGTAAAAATTAAAACTATAAAAAATTAAATTATTAACACTGTAAAAAATTAAAACTATAAATAATAAAAACAAAATTAAAACCGATATAAAACGTATATTT
>NW_021772225.1:12821-13871 GCF_005508785.2 Acyrthosiphon pisum | reverse complement strand
AAAATTAAATTATAAACACTGTAAAAATTAAAACTATAAAAAATTAAATTATTAACACTGTAAAAAATTAAAACTATAAATAATAAAAACAAAATTAAAACCGATATAAAACGTATATTTCTAACAATTAAATGTTTAGGATTAGCACTTTGCAGAATAACTGCAGAAAATAAAAGTAAAAGCACTTGGAATAAATCGAATAATTAATATTTCTACCAATTAAATGTTTAGAATTAGCACTTGGCAGAGAAACCGCAGAAACACCGAATTGAGTGCGCAAGGAAAAAGCAGCGGAACACCGAATTGAAAGCGCGAGGAAAAAGCCGAAGAAAACCGAATAGAAAATGCGTAGAAAAACCCGGATCATTTGCGCCTGAAAAATATATAGATTTTAATTTGAAAATAAACTATAAATATTAATGCATTTAATAATATTTTACACTTTTAGAAATCATCATTAAACTTGTGACAATGCCACACTGGCACACATGGATAATAAATTAAGATATTTTAACAGAACCAAAATATTAAAGACTTAATAATTTCAAATTGAAAAAAAAAGTATTACTTATTAAAACATTATGTTATTATGAAAACGAACTTTAATTTTAAAATGAATCTTTAGTTTCTTCATAATTTTTTGTAGAAAAATTATTAACTCCACGATGCCTGTAGCCTGTATGCCTGTATGCCTGTATGCCTGTAGCCTGTGTTGACGATTGTCACTTCCCAAATATTACACATGTATCATTTTAATGATTAAATTATATTAAGTCTAAAAAGGACACAACAATACTGAGTTCAATAATAAATGCAATAATCCAATCTTGTGTACAACAGTAAATGTAGAATGCATGCCTTCTGAAAATGGATGGGAAAATAAATATAATGGGAAGTACAAGAGAAAGTTGTATTTACTCATCGTGTCATGAAATCTTGTCATCCAACTAATTTTGCGATAGCTTGCGAGCTGAAAAACTAAAAACATCAACACACCTTCGATGATAGAGCTGTGACTGGAGATTATGTTTCATACTTATAAATAATGAA
>NW_021772225.1:6270-12771 GCF_005508785.2 Acyrthosiphon pisum | reverse complement strand
CAATATTACCTTACATATAGAAACAGTTTCAGTTATTCTAAAACCCTGTTAAAAACTATTATCATGAAAATTATTTCTTCACGTATGAGTTACAGTTATACAAACAAATAAAAACTTTGATATAAGTCATAATTTGATACATATAATTTATTATGTATTTTACTTACAAAAATAAATAATTATATAAACTTCAAATGTCCATCCATCTTTTTAATGTACCTGTATCTAGAATATTTCTAATACATAGGCAGATATCCTGTAAAATATTGGGTAGCAAACACAAACATAAAATTGTCTGTATAGAATGTAGTAATAAGTCTAAGTTTTTCGTTATCGTAATATTAATAACAGCTAATCAACAAATGTATAATAATGATATAAACACAATTAAAATATAATATAATTTTATTTGATATTGTATATTGTGACATTGCATACTAGTCGGTATGTAGCTCTGTAATATTAAAAAAAATATTCATACACAATTATGTAATCTGTACTAAACTACAATATAGGTTATTTTCTCATTTCAAGGGGTGGCTTAATTTCAAATACATTATTTGGGGGGGGGGGACCAAATCCCTGCTAGATCCCCTCACCTCGCCAACTACATAGTTCTATAGAGTTTAATTTTTACATATAATATGACAAATAAATGTATTAATATCAATTATAACTTAGGCAATTGTTTATACAATACGTATAGTTTTTTGCATAATGGTTAAATAAACTGTTATGTTACAATATTGATAATTATTTTAAGGAAGGTAGGTTACTAAACAATAGTGTCTGAGCATAATATGTCTTTCTTAAATTAATGATACTATACACAATTAAAATCTACTTCGAGAGGAGTAAGTTTATTATTTCAATAATTACATAACATAGTGATGACCACAAACGAGATTCAAACAATAATTAAAACTCACCACAAGTTCGGTCAAAAACTCCAATTATACCTCTCCCAAGTTTAATTTTTTAATTCGCGAATTTATTGAGGGCTGCCATCGGATATTTTTTTTTGGAAAAAGTTAGTTAGTTGGTAGTTGAGCCTATTTTTCGTTTGCATAGACACCACCAATTAGTATGTGGATAAGTAAACATAATTAATTTAAATCAAAACAATAAAATTAACATAACATAATTGCATAATTGTTAAACTGCAGTATGGTAGACAGTACTACTACAGTAGAAAACTTACCTGTTTCCGTATGTGATCTCTAATAAATGACATCGTTAAACAGTTTAAACTTTTAATTAGTTAACGTAAACTGCAAAAGTAATATTGTACAATGTACATTTGTTAGAACGTGTATTCGAATTTAGAGCGATTTATAACCTAACTTTCAATTAACATTGGTTTGTCATAAACATACTGTAATGATGACAATAATATGTTCGGTATAATTATAGTGGTAATGACGCCAATAGAATTTAATATTTATTTATGTACTTTTAAAACAAATAATTATTAAGTGACATAGGGTGACATCTACTTTATAATATCGAAGCAATCGAATATAAACTAATAGTTTGGCACCCTTGAAATTTAAAGAATGCAACCCAACGTACAAGGTTTCTTATCACTAGCCGCCCGAAAAGTGGTCACCCAACTTCACACACGTAATAAGTTAGGTTTGCTTATGTTTTCAGAAAACCACGTTTTATAACAATCATGTAATCAGTTATCACAAGAGACATTGTAAAGTAGAAAAGTGACTTGAGTTTTAAGTTTTAAGTTCTGTGATTTTAATAATTTAATTTAATGTGATGATATTGATATATATATTATGTATGTAGACATGTAGTATGTATGAATGATACATTGATACGTTTGCTTTCTATCATTCTGATTTCTGTCATGTAGACATTAATTTGTAAATAAACGATTAATTAATGATAATTTATACCATATTAATTTTACTTACCTAGTACCAATTGCTAAATATACCAATTAAAAATTTTTATTTACAAAATGAGTGAAGATAAAAGAAAATTGACAACAAATATATTGTCGTACTTTTCAAAAAAGCCTAAAGTAGAGACCATTGGCTGTTTGTCTGAATATAATATAGATAATGTAAGTATTTACTACATTTATTTTAAATATTATGTTTTAATATTGAATATAAAAATGATTTATTAATTAATAACTATAGAAGTCACTAGTGGCTTTAAAATAAAATTGAATAAATATTGTATATGAAAAAAAAACATTAAACTGTAAATTCTAATTAATTATAAATTATTAATATATTATATTTTATTAACTGTAGAGTTTGAGCAATTCTGAACCAGACAAGAGTATACTTGAATTTACCATCTCAAACCAAAGTAAATTATGTCAAAAATTAATTTGCTCAAATATTTCTTTTTTATGAACAAAATTAAATATTTTTTTTACCTTATAGAATCTTCACGCAGTATGTACTTCCAAAGTTTCAAGCAATTGTAATTATTCTAATATGGTAACTTTGGAACCACAGGTAAGAGAACATAATATTTTATTATAATATTGAATTTGAAAGAAGTAAAAATTAATTTAAATTTTAAATTTTATTTCTGTGAATACTCATAGTCTACAAATTAACATGATGGATCAATAATAAATAGGTAATGTAAATTTGATTTTCTGAATATTTATTTACTGTGTTGAAGTAAGTTGTAATACTTATAACAAAGCTTATTATAATATTTGAAGCTTTATGTATTATAATCTATAATTGCTACTGCACAGTGGCAATCATAGCATAAATGTAGATAAATTATACATATAAGATATATATATTTCAAAAAAATTAAAATGGTGAACTAAAATATTATTTATTAACTATATACGTATATGTACTATACTATATGTATCTTTTAATAAAATTATAGTACCTCTTAACTGTGCTTAGCTGCGGCTATCAAAATTACCACACATTTGCTACTGCACACTTAAATAATTATGCTATTATACACATTATGTATTATTATAGTAACTATTAACTAGTAATAAATTATTTAAAGTTGTATTTGTTATAAATTTGTTATTAATAAATTAAGTTAACAATCAGCTGTTAATATTTGTCTAGAATTTGCTACTTTTTAGATATATGATTAATCTGTGAAAGACATCACCATTTTAAAATCAAAAATTTTATTAATAAATGAAATACAATTTTATCTATTGAGTGAGTATCTGAATAATAGTTAAAAGTATATTAACAATTAACATACAAACTGAAATACTGTGTATAAAAATAGAAAAAGCGAAGATTATAGTACAAATTGTTTAATGTAGCTTGTAATTTTTTTTTTTGCAATAAAATATAGCATAAAGTGCGTATACCCAAAAATTTGTTCACCAATACACCACTGAGTATAAATATATACATAATTTAAGTGAATAATTAAAGAGATTATATTTTATTGCTAGTGAATAAAACGCAGGCAATAATAATTTCCTTAATGAAAAAATTGATATTATACATTTTTTTACTTCTGAGTTGGAAAAAATAGCAGATACTCCTCATGGGATTGAAAAATTAATATCTTATGATCGCGTCGGTGCGGTTCAATAATAGACCGTGCGCCCGGTCAGCATATACTTCTGCGCAACACTCACACACCGACCGACTTATGTATCTGTGTGTATATTAGGAATAGCGACTCAGGAGAAGTGGACGGGTTCGCCGATCAAAACTCCGAGTGCTAGTGTGCGGTGGGTGTGTAAGTGTGTATATATGTGGATGTGTACTTATAACTAGGAAGATAGGTAACTCAAATAATAGTAACTAAGGTATTGTGTAATACACTTAGATACATACAATAAATATAAAAAATATATAAAGATAATAATAATGGTACCCCCCTTCCGGCACGACAAATTATTGGATACAAATTTAGCCCTCTTGGCTCAACATAAGTGATAAAAAATAAATACAAGCATGAGCTTGCTCAGTCTTAATAATTATAACAGTAATAACCTTAGATCATACACTATGGATAGAGCTACTGGCTAAATATTTGAAGCCAACATAACTATGGTGAATTGTGGCAAATACGCATGCGTGCAATATACATCTTGCGCAGTCGCGACGGCGCATAGTTTACCCGTCGGCCGTAATCACCGCTGATTTTGACGGTGATAACAAAGAAACAAAATTTCTGTTGTTTTTTTTTATTTAAATTTTAAGTTAAAACCTGACTTTAAACTAAATTATTATTTATTTTAAAATGAGTAATAAAAACAAAAATGTTGTAGGTTTTGCACTCTTTACACTCGTAAGTATTTAAATAATAATCAAATCAACAATAAGTACCTACCTAAGTAAATTATTTTGAAAAAGTTCTTACACTTGCACAATATTTTTAATATATGTCACTGTTTTATATTTATTAGATTTCCTAGTGACACTAAAATTCGAAAATTGTGGCTCACAGCTTGTGGCATTCGAGAAGAGGATTTCAAACATAACTTAAAACTTTGTTCACTTCACTTTGAAGAAAATTGTTTTAAATATAATGCTGTAAGAAGATCCTTGAAACCTAGTTCAATACCAACTAAGCTTTCAAGTAGAACAAAAAGTCTTTTTGAATCTGGGTATATATCATTAGTTTTTATTTAAAATTAAAAATTACATAATAAGTAAAACACATTTTTTATTCAGATCATTTTGTAACTTGTCAAGTGCCAATTCAATGGAAATACAACCTGATGATCAAGTTGCTTCAACTTCAAGTATAAGAAAAAGTCTTTTTGAATCTGGGTATATATCATTAGTTTTTATTTAAAATTAAAAATTACATAATAAGTAAAACACATTTTTTATTCAGATCATTTTGTAACTTGTCAAGTGCCAATTCAATGGAAATACAACCTGATGATCAAGTTGCTTCAACTTCAAGTATAAGAAAAAGTCTTTTTGAATCTGGGTATATATCATTAGTTTTTATTTAAAATTAAAAATTACATAATAAGTAAAACACATTTTTTATTCAGATCATTTTGTAACTTGTCAAGTGCCAATTCAATGGAAGTAAAACTTGATGATCAAGACGCTTCAACTTCAACTAATATCGAAGTTTCCAGTACTGAAGTGTGGAATGCTTCAAGTATCCCAGTTGTGAAGCGTTCAATACAGAAAATGACTGAAGATTCTTATACAATTACTACCAAAAGAAAACGAAGGACGTATTATATTGGTGATATAAAATCTCCTGACTTATGTACTCCCCGCAGAGCTAAAGTTCATTTTAACAATGCTAAGTTAAAAATTCTTAAAAGTCGCAAAAGAATTAAAGTTTTGAACCAAAAAGTTAATCGACTAAAAAAGAAACTCTCATCAATGGCTGATTTATTTGCACATTTGAAAAGTAAAAATCTGATAACAGAAGAAGCACACGATACAATTTTGGTAAACACTAAACATATTTTTAGTCGGTGTATTGTTATGTGTTTAGTTTATTTTTATTATTATTTAATTCATCACAATTTACAATATACAATTGTGTATAATGTTCACAAAAAAAAATTTAAGAATTTTAAACTAATAATTCTAAGAATAACAATTATATACAATATATATATTTAATATTCCATTTGTATTTTGTTATGGTAAATGTTAATTAGATGTATGTCGTTGTAGTTTTTTTAACTGTATTAGAATAACAATTATTATTTATTTATTTCCATTAGAATGTAATGTTATGATAAATGTTAATTAGATGTGTTTTTAACTTTTCCTCCTAATAAATGTATTATTTATATGTGAAAACTCTAAAAAACTTAGTTTAATTTATACTTAACCCACCTCTTCATAATCCTGGCTATCCTACTGTAAACATATTTATTTTTATAGGTAATGGTTATTGTATGAAATATTATGTAAAATGTTAATAAGTGATATATTATTATTTATTACTGTTTTTAAATGTGTAATATTTTTAACTAAATGTTTCATACATATAATATATTATATTCGATTTTGGGTTTTAGAATACAACAAATGAATCAATAAAGGAAACACTGGGTAGAAGTTTAAAATCTAAAAACGCCAAATACTCGCCAGCAATGCGTAGTTTTGCATTGACATTACAATTTTATTCATCAAAGGCTTACACATATGTTCGTAAAATGTTTAACAATTTATTACCACACCCTGCAACACTAAGAAAATGGTATACAGTCGTCAATGGCAACCCTGGTTTTACTAGCGAAGCTTTCAAAGCAATTGAATTACGTGTAAAAGATAGTAAACAACCAGTGGTATGCAACATTTGTATTGATGAGATGGCAATACGAAGACAATTGTCATATTTTAATGGTAAATTGTATGGTTGTGTTGACTTAGGAACTGGCAATATAGAAAATGACCAGGATAATGTACAAGAAGCTACTAATGCTCTAGTCTTTATGGCAGTATGTTTAAATGGTCATTGGAAGGTCCCAATAGGGTATTTTTTGATTCATAGTTTTTCTGGTAGCGAGAGAGCCAATTTATTAAAACATTGTTT